>NC_081183.1:63172700-63278033 GCF_029867415.1 Vicia villosa | reverse complement strand
GTTTAAGACTTGCAATTGATTGGAATAGTTTCAGTGAAGCTCAGAGATGATGTTTGAATGCTTAGTTTGTATTGAAATGGACTGAAATTAAAAACTCGAATTTGAATTTTCTTTGAATTTTTTCAAGTGGTTACAGGTGTATATGAGCAAGGCTTTGTTTCTGATTCGTGTCTCTCTTGTTACTGAAGCATGCTAGCCTATTTATAAGCATTGAGTGCTTAGAATTGAAGCTAAGAAGCAACTAGTTGCCTTTGTGGAATTCTTGCATTTTTTATATTAAAAAAGCTTTGAATTATTGACCAAGTCCTCTTGTCTTCAATGCATCTGCCTTGCTCTTCAATTCTCTGCAGAAAGATGAAGATTCCTTGGGTGAGTCATGCTTGGAAGTTAAGCTACCATTTATCCATCCATTTTCCTTTTAATTTTAATCTTAAAATAAGATAAAATCATGCCAAAAATGGATAAAAAAGGTGTGGGCCTTGTCTTGGTCGTGGGAGGCCCATAATAACATGGCAAAGATGTTTGAATGCTGAAAACTTGGCCCCATTTGGAAAAAATACATTTTTAAGCAATGTTGATTTCATGCATTTTCCCAAAATTTAGCCAACTTCAACAAGGTGTAAATCCTTCAATTTTTGTCATATGAAGGAGATCTTGCACTTTTTGGAAACCTCAAAGAGTCCTCTAACCAATTCCTTTGGTCTCATGTCAAAATGATTTTTGAAGCTCCTTGTGTGTCCTTTTGAAAAAAGTGTCTTTTTGTTGACTTTGAAAATGACCTGTAATGTCTTTGATCATATTTTTCAAATGGTGAATCCAATGACCATGGGATCAATGGCATTTGAAAGATAATTGAATTTACTTCCAAACAAGCTTTGGTTTGAATTTTTTGGATGAAGGATGAGAGAGTTATGATCAGTCAAAGTTGAGTTGACTTTTCAGGTAAAAACCCTAATTTTGAATCTTAGGGTTTTGTTGATTTTTGATCTTTCCTTGATGAATTATGATCATCCAATGATCAAATGATGAATCCTTTGACAAAATATGGACTTTGACAAAAAATTTCATTTTTGACTGTCTGTTGACTTTTTTGGTCAAACGGGTCGTATGTTGACTGTTTGAGCTGCTGACGGTGCGTCTGAGTGAATTGAAGTTTGAAAATTTGTATGATGGTACTTTGAGATATATGGATGTGTATGAAATCCATTTGAGCTCTCAAAAACTTGTTGCTCCTGTAAAAACAAGAAAAACCCTGATTAGGGACTGTTTGTGTAGGAGACAGTTAAGCGTACCTGATTTTTGTGCAGTGTTGAGTCTTTGCTAATCGCGTGATATTCAGAAGACTTCTAGCACAAAGATCTTGGAATTTTGAATTGTGAAAGATTGATTTGATTGATGGTACAAAACACTGAGAATTGTACTGCCAGCAGTTTGGCGGTCGACTGACTGTCCAGGTATTGATGTAGCAGTTAGAGTGAAAAAATCAACAGTCAAAGTTAATTTTCTTTTTTTTGTTGTTTTTGTTTTTGTTTTATGTGAAAAATGAAAGTTTATTTACATGACTTGTTAAAAACATAGACATAATAAATAACTAATATTTACGGTACGCGGGCAAAATTACCGATAATGACCCTGAAAATCATTTAATGCACAGAAATAGGAATATTTGACTGGCAGAAAACACACAAAATATTATCTTAGTAATTAAGCAATATTATGACAAGTAATACAACATTTAATACTGACAGTACAAATATTACATACTATATTGAACAGTACGACGAATAAACGGTACATTTAAGAAATAAGAAATACGGCAAATTTTAGGAATGACGGTTAATGACCCATGCTATGAACAATAACATGTAGATGATTGGGAGTGCAACCATTGCAGGTCCATACTCTTCAGGACTATGCAGGCAGAAGAAAGTCATGATCGCCGTAGCAATGGTGATGACTGTAAGAAACAGTGTCTCTATCCACTTTGCCATTCTTGTCAGGGAAGAAGAGAAAATAGATTTGAGGTAGGAATTTGAAAGATGAGTTAGAATTTGATGTGAAATTTTATGGAAGAAAATGAGAGGTATTTATAGAATGGAAAGAAGGATAGAGACGTTGGGGAATGATGTGATTCCGTACAAAAGGAAAATTTGAGTGGAAGTAAGATTTGAAAGAAAGTGGAGATAGTGTTGGGAAAAAGAGAGATTTGATTTTTGAAAAAGAGATTTGAAAAGATTTTTGAAAATAATAGAATATAGTACCAAAATTTGTGGGAAACAAAAGATAATAATAATCTACTTGTTACCAGTACAGTCTGAGTTTCCTGATTCTGCGCCTGCAAAAAGATTTAACTCTGTACCAATTGTGTCAGTACTATTTATCTGTAAATAAATAAATAGCATGTGTGAAGTAATAAACAGTATTTGGGCGTTTGCGTAAGAATAAATTCAACTGCAAGCCAAATTACCGCATAAGAAAAAAAATTCTAAAAACCAAGTGTTTCATATGTTAGGATATTTGTTGAAATAATCCATAATTATATGAGACTCTTAATTTTCAGATTGGAGTTTTTTTTGAAAAATAATGCGGGCAAATTTTGGGGTATAACAGGTGATATAAGGGATGTTAGTTGATGGTGGAGTTGGGTGTATTTGTCGAGTAATCTTGTTAAGTTGACGCTATAGTAATTTGGTTTCTGTTGTCGTTATATTGTTGTTGGACTCTGTAAGTAAGAAGTGATATTTTGTACTATGACTGAGTTGATTATGCTGGCTATGTTGATGTAACTTATAAGGGTGATATGACGAGGCGGAGATAGAGCTGTTGGTGTTGGTTAAAGATTGGCATGTATAATTAAGGGAATGGAAGTAAGTATGTGTTCTGGTGTTGAGAATGTTGTTAATACGATAATAGTATGGAGTTGAACACCCAAGTATATGAGGATTATGATTGTTACTACCTTAAGGATCGATAGTCAAGGTATTGCTGAACAGTGATGACTCTGTTGCTAAGTTAATGAAGTGAGATTGTATCTCCAAATATAAGCGTGTTAAAATTGTTGTTACCATAAGTATTGGTGAGTCGAGAGATTCCTGAGATGGTTGGTAAGTTGCTAACGAGTATGTTGTTGAGATGTTGAATAATTGACACTGGATTTAAGTCCGATTGAGTTATTTTGGTTGTCAAAGTGTTGTCAAATGCAATTGAGAATTGGAGACTTGGAAGCGAAGTTGAGGACGGTTATGTCGGATGGATTTTCGAGGACGAAAATATTCTAAGTAGGGGAGAGTTGTAACGCCCCGAATTTAATTAATTATTTAATTAAATTGATCGAGGATTTATTCATTGGAATTAGTTGAAGTCGAGGTTTATCGGTATTATTCTAAAGGCGTAATTTGGATTAATATGTTATGTTGAGCAGTTAAGTTGTGGTCGGATTTATTAGTCAGATTAGTCAGAGAAGTACAATTACGAGTTGGTATTAATTAAGTTAAGGAGCAATTGTAGTTGGGAAATATTACTGGGAATAATATTCGTTGTGATAGGTGGTTATTCAATTATGTGTGTTATTCGGATTAATTGAGTAATTAAAGAGATATTATGAATTGGGCCTATATTGAATATGAGATTGGATTGTGGGTTAAGCCCAATAAAGTAAAGAAGGATAGTAAGAGAGTTAGGGTTTAAGAGACATAACTCTCATTTGGTGAAAGAAGAGAAAGAAGAAGAGAAAGAAGAGAAAGAAGAGAAAACTATGGCATGAAGAGGAAGAGCTCCATTGAAGGAAGTGAATCTTTTGATAAGGTAAGGGTGGGGTTCTTACTCTCTAAGGGTTGGCATGATGATGGGTATGATAGAGATTAGGTTTCATAATTGAAATTCATGATTGTGTTGCAATGTTGATGGATGTGGAATTGATAATGTTGTGTATGCTTTCTATTCTTTGCAATTTCATGGAAACATAGAAAAGTTAGGGTTTATGAACAAATGTATGAATTGATGATTTGAAATGTGTTTAATGGATGTTTAATGATGTTATGATGTTAGAAGATCCATAATATGTGTTGTATTTGTGTTTATAACATGTATTCTATTGTTGTTCATGATGATTGGTGTTTTCAGCTTGATTTGGGTTGAGTTTAGGGGTTTTGGAATGAAATTCGCATGCTGTTTTCTGGGATTTGGGATTTTCTGAAATTGCCAGTTCGCGCCGCGAACTATTGTTCGAGCCGCGAACTGCTTGGCAGAAACTTAGGAATATTTGATTAACTCAGTTCGCGCCGCGAACTTTGTTGGCGCCGTGAACCCTGTTTTGCAGAACTTTTTCTAAACTTTGAAATGATGTAACTTTTGATCCGTAACTCCGTTTTATGCGCCGTTCGAAGCGTTAGAAAGCTAACGCAATGAACTATACCATGATTCAATAAAAAGATTCATATGATATAGTTTCCTATTATGTTTATTAGGATTAAATTGTGAACTATGTTGTGTTAACACGTGAAGTATGTTCTTTGCTATGAATCAATGTAACCATGTTGCGGTATAACTTGATGTATGTTTTCCTTATGACGATACAATGTTATTGAAATGATAAAATGTGCCTTCCTTATAATGAGATAATGAGATTTGTGATGATATGCATAATTGATAAAGATGTTGTATGCCATGGGTGATTAATTGTGTGTATTTGATATGTATGAGTCGACGAAGATGCCATGCGATGACTTAACAATATATATGAAATTGAATATAACGTATTATGATGATTACTTGAATTAAGGAATATGATGAATGTGTTGTTGTTGTTGTGCAATATAACGAATTGTTATTGTTATAACATGATGAATTGTTGTTATTGTTGTAACATGTTGTTGTTTGTTGTTGTTGTGCAATATGTTGAATTGTTATTGTTATAACATGATGAATTGTTGTTATTGTTGTAACATGTTGGTGTTTGTTTTTGTTGTGCAATATGTTAAATTGTTATTGTTGCTATGACATGATGAATTTGTCGTTGTTGTTGTAGATCCTATGGTCACTATTGATAAGTTGTATTATTATGATAAGAATTAAGTTTAATAGATGTTGTATGTCGATATGATGAGATGATGTGATTGAGATATGGTAAATTAATATGATACGGTTATTGCCATAGAACATTGGCATTGAGTTGATGTTGTTTAGTTGATGTGGTTATGTAGTTTAAGTTGATTATGTCGTTCAAGTTTATTATGTCGTTTAAGTTGATTAACTGGTTTAAGTTGTGTTTGTGGATGTGCATCATTTGAGTCGCATCCATTGCATTGTTTGAGACGGCCCCTGTGGCAATTGTTTGAGACGGCCCTTGTGGAAAATGTTTGAGACGGCCCTTGTGGCAAATGTTTGAGACGGCCCAATGGCAAACTGTTTGAGACGGGAGTTTTACTCCAATGGTACCACATGCATATGCATAAGTTTGAGTAACATTCGAGTCACATTTGAATTGCATTTGAATTGTGTTTTGATTGTTGAGATGACGAGGTGTTTGTTGTGACGTGATAATGATATGTTTGTTGTGACGTATTTAGTATCATACTTGTAGATTTGAATATGTGATTAATGACATTGTTGCCGTTTTGAAAATTGTATTACATTGATGAGTTGTTTTACGGTGAAACTTGTTGTAAGATTCTATGTGATGCGAAGTGGTGAAATTATGTATGATCTATATCTCCTATATTATTTATCATGCATTCCTTTATATTGTAAGATATCTCACCCCTTTGCTGATATTTCCCCTACCATGGGAAATGGGCAGGTACTCAAGATTAGTCGTGGATGTCCGAGGTTATCTATGTGAAGTCTTTATGTTGCTTTATGGCAAGTCGAATTGGTGTCCATTGCTCTGATACATAGCACTCGGGGGGATTATTCGTTATTATATGATTATTGTATTCCATAATGACATATGTGTTGAGTTAAATTGAAAGGTGTTTATAAGTTTAAGTTGTAAGCGGTGAATGAAGTTTTGTTCCGAATGCTATGTATCTTTATTAAATGCAATATAAGTATGTTTGTTTGGTTAAGTCGAATTGTGGCATCCCATCGTTTGATGAAGATTTTTAAATGCACTCTGATTTTGGCTTATAATTGCGGGGTAGATTTGGGGTGTTACAGATCGCCCATAGATCTTATCCTTTCTTTCTTTTGGGATCATAGATCGCCCGAAGATCTTATCTTTTCTTTCAAGCCTGGGATTTTAGATCGCTCGTAGATCTTATCCTCTTTTCAAACCTCGACCGTAGGTCGTACGTAGATCTTATCCTCGTTTCTTTTGGTCATCGTTCAACCATTGCTCACCATAAACTCTTCCACCAAAAAAACCAAAAAATTCTCTTCCCCCAGCAGATATAAAAAAAAGGAAATAAGGATAACGCTAACACCATCTTTTTTAGGACAAATTTCAGGTCTTGGTATTTAATCTTCTTCTACCTTGAATGTCGAAAGGCTAGCGCCAACCTCATCTTCAGGTTTAAGACGATTAAATAGAGGCAGCTATCATACCCCAAATTTGTCCTACCCTTTCAATTTTATCAGGCTTAGACTTTTCATTCGTGTACATACCTTCCTTTAGGCCATCTAACTTATCATGCATCATTAATCAATAAAACTTTGCTTTGGGTCAAGGGTCTTGGAAGCTATGGCCATTCATTGTGGATTTCTTTCTCCTCCAACTATAAGGTTCTCCTCTATCAAGATTCATCAAGGGCCAGAGGGTTGAGGTTTCTTATCCATGGCGTTTGAGTTTTATTCATCAACTGAGATCAAGGTACAAGAGGTGAAGTGATAGAATCATTATGATCAAAGCGATTAATGACTCCCTCGATTCCTTATTACATGTTGTTTGTAACTCAAGTTAATGTGAATTTGAGATTTAAGTTAGGTGTCATTAAAGATGGAAGCTTGATTTGGATCTGAAGTTCGATTTGAATTCGAGAGGTTCCAAAAGGGTCAACGTTGTTAAAATACAATCAAGTTGAGATTGGTTACGTGGAAGTTAAGGTTCAAATTACAAGACAAGGCCATTCATAGGCACATCATTACTGTTAAGACTTCAAAGGAAAAGAAATGAAGATAAAGTGTTACAAAAGTACAAATCAATTATTAAAAATCCTTTTCAAAATTCAAGTTCACAGGTTATGAAGTTCAAAGAAAATCATTACAAAGGATTCTTTACAAAGTCCAACAATAAACTTGTTACCTACAAAAATCCAACAAAAAAGATCACACCACACCAATTTGATATGGTCACAAATACAAACCGGAACCATAACCCAAGTTCTGCATTTAATTCCACCAAGAGACAACATTCAACAGTCACATTATAAAAGAATTTACAAAAAAACCTATATCTTCTACTCAAAGTTAGTACACGTCCCAAATCCATTTCTTCACTCCATGTCTCTTGTCAACCTCCAAGTCACTCCATAAGCCTCCCTCATCTTCTGGTTCCTTCAAGCCTCATCCAGATCTGCAAATAAGACCAAAATAGTTCAAACCAACATTTCCACAAGTTATAGTTTTCATCAATTCTCTTATCTCACTCACGACAAAGTTAATCAAGGTGAAATAAAAATCAGAATAACACACAGGAAATAAGTGCAAAATCAGGTTCATTCAAAGAAAAAGAATCAACAGTTCAGTCAAATCCAATGCAAGCAAAAAGAAACACCTACAGCTAACTCTTAATCAACCTGAACCAAAACATACAAAGACCAACTTGTAACAACTTTCCTATTCCTCAACTAACACCCTGCAGTTTCTAAACCCATCATTAGGTCACTAATAGTTAACAAACATCCCAACATTTCTTAACTAAACTCATTACCAACATTCAAAGAAATAAACCATAACAACCCTGTACATTCCAGATTGATTCAACATATGAACCCAAAAAGTCTAAGACCAACAGTCATGTACATAAACACTAACTTCACGGAAACTTACAGCTCTTAACCAGTTTGATCCCGTCCATTCACATTTGTAACAAATTCTAAGCCACCACTTTAACTTCCTCTTAGCAATTCCAACTCGCAGCAAAATCTAATCATGCCCACACCTCCTACAGAATCCTGCATCTGTTCAAAACAATACTGGTTCAACTCTATATTAATGGACAAAAAGTCAAGTCTGTACATCAATTCGAAACAGACGACACCCACATCAGTTCAGTATTAGCCACATGAAAATCAGCCCTGCATAAACAAAATTCAAACCATAAACAAATTTGCCAAAATATGAAACCTGCAACACTAAACTCAAATCAAAACCGTCCCTAACTAAATTAAACCGTAACTAACTTTCAACCAAATTGTAACTAACTCAATTACTAACCATTCCTAACCAACGTATAACACCCTATAACTAACTTCATAGCAGTTTTAACTAACTAATTTTCTCTTAACAATAAATAACAGTTAGCTCACAAACATTTAACAAACTGTCATGTAACCAACTTCCCATTCCCTTCAAGTTCTAACAGTTTCACAGCAAATTGAAACAGAAGCAACTAACAAGGTAACAGAAAACAGAAAGCCAACAGACTTTCTCAAACTCATAACTGACTAAATCCACCCTTAAATTGATAATCAACTCACCCAAATCTAACAGCTCTCAGTTCTCTTCTCTAACCGCCACTCTTCAATCTCCTCAACCTATATACCCGAGCTTCACTCTGAACCACTCTCTTCTCTTACCACGCCATTTTTCTTCATCACACACTCATCCTTCACACCACTCTCGATCTTCTTCACAACCATAACAGACACCATAATCATCACTCTACCACATCTTCATCCTCTTCCACTCCCTTGTCACTCTCTGCAACTCCATCCCCTTCCACTCATACGCTATCCGCCATTGTTGTCAGAGTTTCTACCCCTGAAACTCTGAACAACAAGAGCTAAGCCTTCAATCCCACACACTACTCAATCTTTCACTGAGTTTATTTCTCAACCCTCTCTCAACTCGTCCTCACTGTTAAAGATACTTTGAAGAACACACTCAAATGATGAAAAGGTTTTGTGTTTTATTTCATTTGAGATGATATTATGCTTTAAATAGCCAATACAAACTGAAACAGCATAAAGCCACGATCTATGTGGCAGTTACAAAAAATAGGAAAAGCAGCTCCTAGCTCCTAAAGAATAGGTATCCCCAAAATACTAGGAGTTATTCAACAAACTTAAACTAAGGAAATAATTCAAATAACACGTAAGCAAATTAACTAGACCAACAATCCCTCCCTTAAGCTAAGGCATTTGCACTTTAGCTTACTTCTGCAGCATCCGTCATTCCAAGCATATCACGGAGTTTCTCAAACTGCTCCAACTTCAATGGTTTTGTCATTATATCTGCAACTTGTTCCTCTCAGCAACAAAACTGTAATTTCATAGTTCCTTCATTCACCAAATCCCCGAGAAAATGAAATCTCACTCCAATGTGTTTGCTCCTTCCATGAAAAACAGGATTTTTGGATAACTGGATAGTGGAACTGTTATCACAGAAAATCTCAGTTCCTTCTTTTTCTTCTGCTCTAAGCTGCTCCAGAATTCTCCTAAGCCAAATGCATTGACAGGCACATAGTGTTGCAGCAATGTATTCAGCTTCGGTGGTTGATAAACTCACTACCGGTTGCTTTTTGGAAGACCGTGAAACAGCTCCGGAACTTATCAAAAAAACAAACCCCGAAGTGCTTCTTCGGTCTTCCAAATCTCCAGCATAATTACTGTCCGTATAAGCCATCAAACCCGTGCCTCCTTCTCTCCTCTTATAGAAAATACCATGCTCAGTAGTTCCTTTCAAGTATCTCAAAATTCTTTTTATTGCTAGCCAATGTGACAACTTTGGATTTGCCATGAACCTACTAATTAAACTTACCCCGAACATCAAATCCGGTCGAGTTGCGGTTAAATACATGAGACTCCCAACAACTTGTTTGAACATTGTAGCATCTACTTCAACGCCCTTTTCATCCTTCGATAATCTTGTTCCTGGAACAATAGGATTTTTTACAGAGTTGCTGTTTTCCATGCCGAATCTTGTCAACACTTCTCGAGCATATCTCCTTTGGCAGATAAAAATTCCAGCAGCATTCTGTATAACTTCTATCCCAAGAAAATGTCGCATTCTTTGCAAATCAGACATATCAAACTCCAACATCATTGAGCTTTTAAACTCGTCGCACATTTTTTTGTTGCTCCCAATATAGACTAAATCATCGACGTAAAGACTCACTATCAAAATGTTACCTCCTTTTTCTTTGGTGAACAAAGTGTGCTCGCTAGGACATCTTTCAAATTTTTCTCGAGAAAAATAGGCCTCAATCTTGTTGTACCAGGCTCTTGGCGCCTGCTTGAGTCCATATAATGCCTTTTTTAAACGGTAGACTTTGTCTTCTTCGCCTTTCTTGACAAATCCTACCGGTTGATGAACAAATACTTCTTCTTTGAGCTCGCCGTGAAGAAAAGCACTTTTGACGCAAGCTGAAACACTTCCCATCCATTTTGAGCCGCCAAAGCAAGAATTACCCGCATCGTGTCAAGTCGTGCTACTGGTGCAAAAACTTCTGTATAATCTATTCCGTATCGCTGTGCATATCCTTTTGCCACCAATCGTGCCTTGAATTTTTCAACATCTCCACTCTCATTAAGTTTCGTTTTAAAAATCCACTTAACTCCGATAGGCTTCACATCTTTAGGTGCATCTGTTAACTCCCATGTTTGATTTCTTTCTATGGCTTTCATTTCTTCATTCATCGCCTCTCTCCACTTCTTGCTCTTGAACGCTTCTTCGTAGTGAAAGGGATCGCTTCCAGTTTCTGTCATCATCATCATTGCCAAACTCTCTTCTTCCTCAAATAGATCTGTTCCTGTTTCATAATCAGCCATCCAAATTGGTGATCTTCGATTTCTTGTGACCCTCCCTTCAGCTTGAATCTCCTGAGTAACTTCATTTGCAGATGATTCTATCCCAGTGGAGCTATTGTTTGGGCCATTATTATCAGCACTTTCTTCTTCATTTTGCTCTATCTCTTGCTCTTCTTCTTTATTTTGCTCAATCTCTTGCTCATTATCATTGCTTTCTTCATCTTCCCACACCAAAATATCAGCCTTGCACTCTTCTTTAGTTCGTCCCCAATTCCAGCTTTTCTCTTCTTCAAATACTACATCCCTGATCACAACAATTTTTTTTTGTAATTGGATCGTATAATCTATATGCTTTGGATTCATCACTTATCCCCAACAATATACCGATTTTACTTTTGTCGTCCAATTTGGATCTCTTTTGATCTGGTACATGTACATGAGATACGCAGCCGAAAATTTGAAAGTAGTTCACCGAAGGCTTCATATTGCTCCATGCTTCTTCTAGGGTTCTGTTTTCTACAGCGGAGGTTAGGCTTCTATTCTGGACGTGAACACACCATTTGACTGATTCTGGCCAGAACACTTTTGGAACATTTCTCTCATTCAATATGGCTCTCGCTGCATTCATGATCGTCCGGTTTTCCTCTCGGCAACTCCATTTTGATGAGGAGTAAATGCCGCTGTCAATTTCCTGCTAATGCCTTGAGCTTTAGAAAATTCTTCAAACTCATTAGAGGTGAATTCACCACCCCTATCCGTTCTTAAACATGTGATATATTCACCACTTTCCTTCTCCACACAAATCTTGAAATTTTTAAAAGTGGCAAATGTTTCCGATTTTTCATGAAGAAAATAGACCCAAGCTTTACGTGTGAAATCATCAATAAAGCTTAAGATATACCTCTTATTGCCATTTGAAGCTGGTTTGATCGGACCACATATGTCAGCATGAATTAATTGAAGTTTCCTCGACGCCCTCCATAAGCTTTTCTTGGGTATAGAGTTCCTGTGCTGTTTTGCGACCAAGCATGTCGTGCAAATCTTCTTTGGTAATTTCAGAAAAGGCATGCCAACTACCATCTTTTTATTTGAGAGTGCAATGAGCCCCTTGTGATTAAGGTGCCCAAAACGACAATGCCACAAATGTGCTTCTCGCTCCGAAACTACCTCTGTTTGTAAGCACATAGAATCTTTTGGAGCCATAGCAGCTAATAAACAAAACATTCTATTCCCTCTCATATCAGAATGCATAATTAATCCTCTACTAGAATGAAACACTTTGCATGTTCCATCCTGGATCAAAATTGCTAGCCCTTTTTCTTGAAGTTGTCCTATGCTAAGAAAATTATTTTTCAGTTCAGGAATAAAGTAGACATTAGATATTACCTGAGTAATTCTGTTTATTTGCATTCTGATGTTTCCTTTTGCTATGACGGCCATTCTTGTATCATTTCCGAGTTTGACAGTTCTGCAAAAAATTTCTTCCAACTCAGAGAACCATTCTTTATTTCCCGTCATGTGATTGCTGCACCCAGAATCTAGAAACCACACTTCTTCTTTCACCATTTTCTGTGGATCTTCATAGGACATCAGTAACAATTCTTCTTCTTCCTCCAACTCAGCGTAGTTTGCTCTCTTTTCCCAGTCGGGACACTCGCATTGAAAATGTCCCAGTCTGTGACATCGAAAGCACTCAATCATTGCTTTGTTTAAGTATTGCCTTCTTCTTCCTCTGCCACGTCCTCCTCTAAATAAGCATCTACCTCCTCTTCCTCGAATCGGTCTTTCATCATTGGTTATTTTCAAAACCTGTTCCTCTAACTGGTAGCCCTGCATTCTTTGCTCATGAACAAGCAGGCTACCATGCAACTCATCAATAGTTAAGATGCTCAAATCATTTGACTCCTCTATTGAACAAACAACGTAATTAAATTTAGAAGTCAAAGATCTAAGTATCTTACTAACAACTGTGCTTTGCTCCATTACTTCACCATTGGATTTCATTTTGTTCACCACACTTAGAGTCCTTCCCAAAAAGCTATCCACTTTTTCTCCTTCTCTCATTGCTAGCATCTCAAATTCCCTTCTAAGCGCTTGAAGCTGTGCCCGTTTCACCTTTGTAGATCCTTGATACTTCTGTCACATTGAATTCCAGATTGCTTTCAAGTCTCCTTGTCAAGAATAGTTTCAAGAATTTCTCTATCAATTGCCTGAAACAGAAAATTCTTGACCTTCAGATCTTTGAGTTTGGCTTCCTCCACACTTTTCTTTTGCGCTTCACTTATTGCTGATGTTTGCGCTGGAATTCCATCTTCTACGAGACTCCACATCTCCCTGCTTCGCAGAAAGTTTTCCATCGTCATCGACCAATAGTCATAATGACCATCGAACTTTGGAATAGCCGGTTGCACAAACTTTTCTGAAGTTGACATCGTCCTCTCTATTTTTGTTTCAACTTCTCACATAGTCGGTATACACACTCACACACGATCAGGCCCCTTGCGGAGCTCTGATACCAAATGTTAAAGATACTTTGGAGAACACACTCAAATGATGAAAAGGTTTTGTGTTTTATTTCATTTGAGATGATATTAGGCTTTAAATAGCCAATACAAACTGAAACAGCATAATGCCACAATCTATGTGGCAGTTACAAAAAAATAGGAAAAGCATCTCCTAGCTCCTAAAGAATAGGTATCCCCAAAATACTAGGAGTTATTCAACAAACTTAAACTAAGGAAATAATTCAAATAACACGTAAGCAAATTAACTAGACCAACGCAACAACAACACGAGAAAAAAATGGAAAATTGGATAATAAGAAGAAGAAGAAGAAGAAGGAGCTAAAGAATAATCGATGCGTGTTATTACCTGAGTTCCAAAGACATCTCTTGTTTTCTTTCTTTCTCACGTTGAAGAGGCGCTAGACCATTCTCCGGTAGGTAAGCTTCGTCAATCACTGAATCTTCATCTTTTTCGGTATTCTTGATATCACTGTGAAGCTTAAAACCTCGTGTCTCCTTCCCCATGGTTATTGCTCAAAAGGCCTCGAGATTTCCATTCAATTTAAGACTTGGGGTTTTCTGTGTTACCGAATTAGAGAGAAGAATGAGAATATGAATTGAGAATCGATTTGAGAGATGAGAGAGGGGGTGATTTGTTTTTTCACGGTGGCAGAGCGACTCTCTGATCGGAGAAGAGAGTAAGGCTTGGGGCGGAGCCGGTGAGAGAGAAGTTTGAGACGAGAGATGAAGAGAGTTTGAGTTCAACTGAAGCTGATACGTCGCTTTACTCTAAATCCCTAAACGCACCGTGTTGCTGTCTTTGTTAATTTACCTTTTTAATTCAAATTGTTTAATTAATAAAAATCTTAATTAGTCATTGGATCAGAATCTAGATCATGACACATTGGGCCAGCGAATCACTACGCATCCACCTTTTGGCCCATGGAGTACTCCTTTTTTGGCACAAAATCTAAACAAAAAAAACCAAATCCTTGGCCCATGCACGAATTTGGCTTGACACCCTACCAGGCCCACGCACTCCCATCTTTTTGCACAAAAAATGAACAAAAACAATCATCATGGGCCATTCTGTGTGGGCCTGCACCAGTTACTGATCTCACCACCATTTCTGATTTCACCCCCCTGACTCCATTTTATTTCATGCTAGAATTAAGATTTCATTTAGTTTTTTTCTATTATTTTTAGTTGATAAAAACATGATAAAAGTCACACATTTTTAGGTTAGATTTGTAGATGATAAAAAACATAATAAAATTCATCATTTCTAAATAGATTTTAAGTGTTTTGTTTAGAAATTAATTCTTAGTTTTTTTGCTTGATTTAAAACTCATAAAAAATATTAGTTCTTTTAGGTAATTTCTCATTCTTTTTTATCATTCTTATGACATATTTCGTGTAGTTTTTGTATGATTGCTTTACTTGTTCTTAGACTATTTTTAGACCTATAATCTTGCTTCCCATTTGCATGTTCCCTTAGATTTTAGGACTTATAGATCAATATATGGCAATTAGGTTAGAATCCATTTATTTTCCTTTTATAACTTTAAAACACTTAACAAATGATCGACTAATTCCCCTTTGCATAATAATCACAAAAATCAAACAAAATGCCAAAAACACTTTAATAAATAGTGAAAACAAAAAAAAGGGAATGGAAGCTCTCGTCCCTCTTGTTTAAGGGGATCACTTGAGTGGAAGTTCCCAATCATAAAAAACACAAACCAAGAGCCACTCGAACCTCACTTGTTTAAGGGAATAACTTGAAACGCTCAACACACTTCTCTCTCTTCTCTCTTACCTCGTAGGCATTCTTAAGGGCATTGTTATTTCCGCTTAATCGCATCGTAGGTCATTCCCTTATGCAAGAGCGCGAACGTTAACGCTGCCCAACCAAAAAACACACAACAAACAATAAAAAACCTAGAAAATCTTGAGCAGAACTACGACGCTCTGATTCTTCATAAGAGGATACGTAGGCATAGATGCAACTCTAGCAAGCACAATAATTATTAAAACACCTTAGGATTAATCATGCATTGCATTATTAAGTAGTAATAGCACACAACCTTTAGATAAAAACAAAAATAGGTGGATACCATCGAGTACGATGGGCGCGAGGGGTGCTAGTACCTTCCCCTTGCGTAACCGACTCCCATACCTAGTTCTCTGATCGAAAGACCTTGTTCTTATTCGTTTTAGGTTTGCTGGCGTTCCTTTCCTTTTAGGATAGATATGTTAGTGGCGACTCTGTTGTTCATTTTTCGCGAGCGTGCGACAGCTGGCGACTCTGCTGGGGAGGTCGACCTATTGCGGGTCCATACATAGCGAGTCCATCCTAGCCTTTACTTGTTCGTTTGTTTATTGGGTGTGCTTATATATTGCTTATGTTTTGCATCATTTATTTTATGATTGCATATCATGTTTATTTCTTGCTTGCATATCATGTTTACTTTCCGCTTGCATCTGGATATACTATGGGCCTCCGTGGGGGCCATATATTTCTCTATTTGTTTTTGCAGATGAGGGGTTTTCTGAGGTAAGAGGCCCACTACCCAGGCCAGTGATACCTAGGATTAGCATGGATGCCCATCTCAACTCCCGTAGCTTTTGATACGATCGAGCTTGACATGGGGTACCACAACCAAGCGAGGTTCTTTCATGGAACATTGTGTCTGGAACGTTTGTTGCCTCAAACACTTTGTACCCCATGGGAATCGTTAACCCTGGTGACCATTAGGGACCACTTGTCCGTTTCTAGAATACATACTTGTGAGATTGGGATGGGACCTGAAACCTTGGCTCCTACATACCATTGGTTCTTCATATTTTGAGGTCGGACCTTTATTCGGTCTGTTCTCATGGTGCTTGATATTCTGGTATTCCAAAAAGGCGTCGAACCTTTCATCCTGTGACATTTGACCTGTACAGAGGTGTTACATCAGTTATCCAGAGATTGCACAGTGGTTACTTAGATTATATGGACGTTGATCACATGCTTTTGCATTGCATAACATCATTGCTTTATCCACTTCATTTGTGGGGATCCTAAAGTCTAGTACTCTATACAAAATAAAGCTTTAATTTCAAAAGAAAAGAGAAACAAAAGTGTGCGACAAGGCTTTAGGATTCTCCATAAAGCAAACATTGCATTCATATCATATTGCATTTCATGGTTCCGTATCAGAAGCTTATTGGGGTCCCTTTCAATTCAGATTCTTATTTCATCAACGAAACTGACTTCCCTACATCCATATTATACAAGGAGCAATCAGAGGAGAATCATGGACCATCTTGAACAAAATCAGGCTGCACTTCTTAAGGACGTGGATGCTATGGGGGAGAGGATGAACCAACTCTTGGAGACTCTCCACGTTGTTACTCAGGGGCAGGAAGAGCTCAGACAAAGTGTCGTTAAGTTGACTAATGATACTACGTCCACTGTTGCTAATGGGGAATCCAAACCTGTGCATGTGGAAATTCCTAACAGGGAGGCTTCACGCCACGAGAACGATTCTGAATTTGAAGCTTTCAAGTTCCCGATCGAGGAAAATTAGAGAAAATTCCATCTCTTAGAAGAAAGCTTGAATGCTTTAGAAGGTCATAGCTCCTCCGGTCTAAATGCTATTGATTTGTGCCTAGTGCCTGATATCAAGATTTCTGCTAAATTCAAAGTCCCCAGCTTTAAGTAATAAAAGGGTACCACCTGTCCGATGAGTCATATTGTCGGTACCGCGAAAATTAACATAGTTGCCACAGGCATATTTATCCTGAAAAGGAAGGGAATTCCAGAAAACCACAAAACAAAATAACGGTCTCACGACAAGAGAAAAAGGGTAAGGGAGTCGGTTACGCGAGGGGAAGGTTCTAGCACCCCTCGCGCCCATCGTACTCGATGGTATCCACGCTTGTGTCTAAAACTATGGGTGTATAAACAAACTGCGCTAATCTGGACTAAAATGCTTGCAAAATGTAGGGAAAAGAAAGAGTTATACTCGCACGGGCCCTATCCCGCTACCTACGTATCCTTTGTGAGGAATCAGAGGTACCATAGCCCGGCTAACTAGTTTCTGTTTGTTTTGTGTTTTTTAGGTGAACGAGTTACATTCGCACTCCGCTGCTCGGCCTTTGGAGACTTATGCTGGGAATGGAACGGAAATAACAAGCTCTTAAAAAAGAAAATCAAAGAGTTTGGTTTGTGTTTTAAAGAATGCATGAGGAAAACCTAAGCTAAGGGGGAAAGCTTGCTACCTATGTTGTCATACAAAGGGTACAAGTCTAAACTAAGCTAGCAACCTATGGGGGAAAACCAAAACAACACATAAGATTATCACACAAACGAGCTCTGCTCGTAAAGCAAACAAAACCACTGGCGCAGGCCAAGTAGTAGAAAAGCGGTCCCGCCATAGCCAAGGGGAGCGGATCACCCGAGTCAACCAAGCATTAGACCTCGCGAAAGTGATCGGGCCATAGAGAAGAGGAGCGAATCCCTCTCGGCAACCAAGCCGTCACGTATCCAAAAGGAAAACGGTGCGTGCGTACACCGAGCATCAACGTCGGTCAACGTGAGGTATAGGAAATGCGGGAGTCCGATTGCATGAACCCTTTTCCTAACATACTCGATAACAGGATCTTGTGCTAGTTCAGAAGCAAGCAACGTGTAGCGTGCGCTTACCGAATGGACTCGATGAGACTGGGCGGGGGTTGATTGCTAACCCTTTCCGCATGCCTTCCATGAGGACTTAACGGAGTGCCTTTTAGGTCTTATTACACCATGACTCCCTGCTGCAAAGCACAAATATAAACACACCAACAAAAACAGAGCCTCTTTCGAGGGCTTGGCCAGATGAATGCCTAAGTCCTGCTTCTCATGTTATAGGATGATGCCAAAAAAACGATAAAGTGCAAGAAAATATAAAATGAAACAGAATCAATACCAAACGGATTATGATTCGTAAACTGCTGCAGAACAAGAAAGGAAACCAGAGATCCCGCAAGCGTGCTAGCAAAGCAAGAGCAAATAGTCAGCATACCGATTAGCCATGTAAGCAAACAAGGGTCGACGTCGTGAAAATAAATCACGTGTCAATATACGCATTGAGCGTAATCACAATAAACCTGCAAGAGGAAACAAGCAATCCAGACAAACAAGTATAAAGTGAAAGGCGTGTCTCCAGGATGAGAACACGACACGGGGAAGTGCAGTTGTGTCCCGCAAATAAAGCGGAACACAAATGAAATAAGCATCATCGGTAAGCACCTTTCCAAATGCCTTGCATACTAGCACACAAGTTAGAGATAACAAAACATCGCAATCGGAATTCCGTTATTGCATTCTAATCTAAGAGAAAATAAATAACTAATGCAAACATGAAATGAAAAACAGAATGTCAAGGGGAAAACAAAGATGAATAAACCACAATCAATCAATACCAATCATCTCACAAGATAGCATGTTTCACAAGCTTTCCAATGATATAAAGAACATGTAAATCGGAGTTACGAGTAAAAAGATATGAAAGAATAAAGTTAGGAAGTAAAAGAAGCAAAAACACAGCTCTAAGTCGAACTACCCTCAACCTAGGTCGACCTAAATGGTCCAGAATCAAAGAAAACAGCTCCAGGTCGACCTAAACTCATCCTGGGTCAACCTAAATGGTCCAGAATCAAAGAAACACCTCCAGGTCGACCTAAACTCAGCCTGGGTCGACCTAAATGGACCAGAATAAAAAAAACAGCTCCAGGTCGACCTAGACTCATCTTGGGTCGACCTAAATGGTCCAGAAGCAAACATGAAGATTTTAGGTCGACTTAAACTCAGTCCGGGTCGACCTAAAGGGTCTAGAAGCAAACATGAAGGTTTTAGGTCGACCTACCTTCAGCCTAGGTCGACCTATTCAGGCAAAAACAGCAAAAAAAACAGCTTTTCGAGAAAACGAACACAATTCGATCCATCACCAACGGCCATCATAGGAGCAACGATGAAACATGCAATTTTAAAAGCCAAAAGCAATCACATTATTCAACATATAATATCCAATTCATGCATAGAAAATCAACGTTAAATGATGTACAAACAATCGACGCGTCAGTGTCGCAACGAGGGCACGAATTGGCATATATGAGCATCAAAAGAAAAACCAAGCATCAACGATTAGCAACATCAAACATCCAACTAAACCACATTATTTGACACATCGATTGGTTATCCAAAATCACAATTAAGCATTTCGTCAAACAATTACCGTGCTAGAACTAGATCTTAAGCACCATGAACACAGCATTAAGATTAATTCCTCGTCGAAACTCAAGTTTATCCAATTAAGCACAAACGTCATGTATCATCAATCAACTACTCATTATCCCATGCTAAAACTCAAAATTAAGCACAAACACTTCACACACTCAAATTATCAAACACTTAGCATGCGATTTCTTGTGTCATGAGCAACATGCATGTATCCTCAACAAAAATTCACCGGTAAATCTCGAATTCAATCAAATAATCAAAATCACAAACAATTATCATCATCAATTATTATAGATCCATCATCCGCAATCAAAAATCATCGTGATCAATGTCGAATTAAGCAACAAAATAAATGATCTAGCAAGGTTTGTAGTGAACTTACCGGATCAAGCGACTATAATGAGATCGGATGAACACGAACGCGAACACGATGCGAACACGAACGAGATCCAAGAGATAAGAGAGAGAGAGAGAGAGAGAGAGAGAGAGAGAGAGAGAGAGAGAGAGAGAGAGAGAGAGAGAGAGAGAGAGAGAGAGAGAGAGGCACGCGCGAGATCCGAGGGAGAGAGAGACGTGTGGCACTTCAATCGGAAGAGAAGATCTTGATTTGTGCTTTGATCTTGATTTGTTCTTGAGATTTGATCTTGAATTGATGAAGATTGATGAACTTTTTGTGATTTTTTGTGGTTTTAATCCAAGAAAGTTGACAGAGACAGAGAGAAAGTTTTTTTTTCCAGAATTTTGGTGAATTGAAGTTATGAGAGAAAATAGAGGGAAAATGTTTATATAGTATGAGTGGTGAAATGTCCAAAACACCCTTAATCATCTCTTTTTGGCTCGTTTTCGAGGAAGTGCAAATCGGTGCGAAGTTTGAAAGCGGGACCAATGTCAACTCGAAGATGACTAAATTTGTGGATCGTAGCCATGAGAATCGCCTCAATCCGATAAGTAATGAAGAAATTACGCGCGTTTGAATGACGAGAAATGCCGATTCATCTGGCGCGACTGTGCAAAATTTTGTGAGTATCGCTCATAGAACTCGATAAAACTCCACCCTCGGCCTGAAATCTGAACAAGCATGTGAGACGAAGAATCGAAGCTAACAAAATTTCCAAGAGAATGCCGCCGGAATGGACTTCGTACAATAAAAATCGAAGAAGTTATGAATTTTCAAACTTGTCGCGACATACCCGAAAATACACTTTTCACTGAAAAATCACGACGTTCTTCAAAATGCTGGGCATTTTCGGTGCATAATTAGTCGATTGCCGAAACATATGAAATCTTGATAATGATGGCACAGAGCTCCAGTTAAATTCTCGAGCGAATCTGACAAGCGGGTCATGAGATATGAATTTTCTAAGGCCCGAAAACCTACATTCAGCACCATTTTTCACAGTGAAAGCTCAGGTAATTTGCTATTTCGACCACCTTCCTAATTCGACCAAGCTTATAGCACCTTCCAGCTAAGACTTGTGAATTTCTTCGCATTCTCACCGTATAAACCGATCTTCACGTTACATTCCCTTAAAACCATCAAAACTCTTTATTACTTTTCTTCCCTTTTCGAATGACGAAATAAACGTCTTTTATAACTTATAGCTCAAATAAAGAGGGCAAATTTTGGGTGCAACAGCTGCCCCTATTCAAACTTCTTGAACCTGACGAGCGAGAAACGAAAGTTTCGAACCGTTGAGGTGGAAGGAGATTGAATACTAGAATGAACTCTAAAATTTGCGCTCTTGATAATTAACTGATCCAGCTTGCAATAAGAAAGACCAGGCAACCCCATTGCTGAGGGAAAAACTTCAATTGATCTGGGCACCAAGAGAAGGTCAACATCTGCGGTTGATCTGGATATCACAGCAAAACAGACGTCTTTGGCCGATCTGAATATCGGAAGTAAGAATGTCTTCAACTGATTTGGGGACATCAAGACTGAGCAGACATGTCTTCTTCTGACGAAAATAAATCGTCAGGTGGGTGGATATCCTCAACTGATCTGAACCATCAAGAATGTGTCCTTCTACTGATCTAGGGGCATCGAGAAGGAAATGGATATCCACAACCGATCTGGGGGAATTGGGATTAAGATGGCTTTCACCGAGTCTGACAATGTCAGGGAGAGGTAGAAAAACTTCTTCCGATCTACACATCAGGATAAGCGCCTGTAATGATTAGGCGAATTGCTCTTTGAGAAGCATTTTGAGATCTGGATGACTTTCCTGTAGAAAGAAACAGATATGATATGATTTATGCATGTATGAATGTTTATGGAATAACGTTCCTGAGAAGGAAGACGCTATATGTAACACCCTTCTAATATCCCACATAATTATTAAACGATAATTAGAGTAAAACATGAAAAGGGCATTACAACTTCCATATAATTAAACAATACTCATGTCATGCCATAAAAAGGAACGTCAAACCAAATTATTCAGATCATCATGTTAACACAGCGGAATTATCTTTAACATCCGAATAATAAAACAACCAAGTCATGTACTTAAAACACAACATAAACAATCCACCCAAATAAAAAAAAGTTTAACAAGTAACTCTAAACATCGTCCCCAGTGTTACACGACCAGAGCATGACACGGACCCAGCTGACTCTAACGAACTACTTAACGAGCTAATCCTCACCAAGCACAAGAGCTACTCCTCAATCTGGAAAAATAACAACAGTAAGGGTGAGTCTCATTCACATTTAACCAATGTTATAGGATATAGATAATAAAATATCAATCACACATTATTCACCCAATTATAGTTACGATCAGATTCAAAACCACACAATTAGCCACAACCAATATACAATCACACGTATTATAATATTGGACAATCTTCCATTCATGTTATAATAACACAAGTAGCCTAATACAATGCAACTACATGCATGTGGTACCAAAATCTGGGATAACCCATCTCACCGATCCACCATCGTCAAGGATACGACAACACCCACTCACTAATTCCACACAATGGGAATTAGCTACCACTGATCCACCATCGTCAAGGATCACCCACATAATGATTATGAAATGCATGTATCAACCATAACATGCTTATCACCCACATAAACCAACCAAATGTCATAATCATCAACCAACAATAATCAATAGCCATACAAAATCATGCTATTTCTCAACCATAATAAAACACATATTTTATACCAACAATATATGTATAGAAAACACCAATTACAACTACAACATCATAACAGGTAAAATATTCATTGATAAACCTGTACGCATAAACCACCACAACCAAACAAAATCAAGTGTTTCAAAATAATTTCGAGTCGCGACCCAAAACACTATTTTATTAGGTAAATCATTTGATTAGCTTTACTATGCTCAAAACGGCACCAAAATTTGATTTACGGTTTAAAAGTTAGGAGCTTTCAAAGTTAAGAAAATTTAGAAAAAGTTACGCAGAACCCGGTTCCTCCCTACGTGGGAACCGGTTCTTGAAATCCTTCAGAAACTCCTGTCTGATTTTTACTACTAGGAATTGGGTTGTACCTACATGGGAACCGGTTCCTGCTGTACAGAAATCCTTCGCTTCTGGTTTTTACTACTGGAACTCGGTTTCTCCCACCTGGGAACCGGTTCCTACGCTGTTGTGACAGAAAATTATCATTTTTTCGACATCGTATCGACTCGAATCCATACCAATTCGCACCCAAATGCATTATAACACCAAAACAGCAACCACAAACACCAAATAACACATTTATAACACATTTTAATCATCCAATTCACACCATACATGATCAATACAACATTATTAATCAATTCTCCCAAAACCTAACATCTCTACAACCTAAGCATAACTCAATTGACATGAACAACATGTTCGATTCTATCCTACTACCTATAAACCCATAATAGAAGATAAATGGAAGAGTCCCCTCTTACCTGAAGGTTGATTCTTCGCTCTTCCTCTGTCGATCTTCTCTGCTCCTCTTCTCTTTTCACGTTCAAGCTTTTTCTCTTCTCCTTGGTTCTATTCTTCTTTTCTCACAGTCCCTCTATTTTGTGGAAAATAAAATAAAACTATTTTAATTAGTAATAGGGCCTACCAATGCACCCCCTCTTTACTAATCACAACTCAAGCCCAATTGTTTAATTCCTCAATAATTCCAATAATTCCCCATAATTCAATTAAATTAATTTTAAATTAAATTATGAAAATATGGAGTGTTACACTATACGCTTTGAGAATGAAATGTCAATAATGCATGATTCGGATGCTGCTTAGGGAGACAACGGAGGAGCACTGAATTGCTGAAGAAGTCCTGGAGAGAGTGTGAAACTCTGCAGGGAGGACAAGATGAGTGATCAAAGGTGACAAACTGCAAGCTGACAAAGATGGATCAGGAATCTGCTGGAGACGATGCAAGCTCTGTTTGGGGAATAAATCCTGCTTGAGGATATGAACATCCCAATTGACTGCTTTAGGAATACCCTGGAAACTTCACTGGAGAAGCAAACTCTCGACACTCTAGGGATGTGGAGATAAGGGCAACTCATGAAGATAACTCCGATGGAGAGTGACTAACTTGCTTGTGCAGGACGCATTCCGCTGAGGAAATCCTGGAAGGACATAGATTCAACTGAGGATGCATGGAAATCTTTGCTGAAGAAAGACTCAGTGGGGAAGATGAATACTTATGCATGTTGATCCACTGATTAGCTGAAAAAACCGATGGGAATTAGGAACTTGGCATAAGAACCTCTCGTTAAGATAACTCCACTGGGGAATAAGATGACTCTCCCGGGGAGAACAGGTCAATCTGTTGGGGAGAGAAGCACTCTATTGGGGAGAACGGAGAACTCGGGCAAGGAATCTCATTAAGAGCTTTACTAGGGAATCAAATGCCATTCAATCATGATTCAACTGGGGAGAAAGCATTCCACTAGAGAATAAGGCTTCTGAAGCACGAAGATCTCGTTGAAATGTGCTTTGATGAAGAGATGAGAATCTTGGAACAAAGAAAACCTCGTCTGAATGTACTCAGCTGGGGAATAAGAATCTCTTACTTGGCTAGATCTGCCAACGCGCTGACATGGTGTACTCCAAAGAATGTACCTGCGAGATATACAGATGAAAATGCCCCAGGATATAGCATGACGTCCATGGGATTTCCTCACATGGCAGAGAACAGTAATGCTCACCCACAATGGGCAAATGCAAGAGCAAACAGATTGTCAGACATCTGAGCTTGAAACTTTCCTAACAAGCAATGGATTCACGAGTTGACAAGCAAGCAGTGATTAGAACACCAAACAAGTATCGGCTGGAGCATCAAACAGGCATTGGTTCTCCAAGAGAATGTCATCAGGAAGTGGGCTTAAGGGGTCAAGCAAGTGTTGACTTCAAAGGGACCAAACAAGCATTGGCTTTCATAGTGTTTCTGCATATTTGTATTGATTATAAAGATGCCAACAAGTAATGGGCTTACAGACACACTGGGGTGTATATGACAACTATCCGCAATTGTTGAAAATCCACGACACGAGGGTCGGAAATTCACGACTCGAGGGTCGGAAAGGAGATAAACTCACGACACGAGGGCCGGAAAGGAGATAAACTCACGACACAAGGGTCAGAAAGGAGATAAATTCAAGACTCGAGGGTTAGAAATGAAGGAAAGTGGAAACTCACGACACGAGGGTCGGAAAGCAAAGGAATCACAACACGAGGGTTGGAAACTCACGACTCGAGGGTCGGAAATGAAGAAAAAGAATTCGATGTCCACATAACAGGACTCTAGTTAAGGGATACCAATAAGCAACGGTTGCAACCTCTGGAAGGGATTTGAAAATCACACTGACATGCAAAGAGATGCCACTAAAGATTGGACTTTCAGCTTCTAATTGCTGAGGATGATGACCCTGACGGTTCTCAAGTTCATAAGTTGTTTAGCTCACACCTTAAATTTAAACTGAACACCTCCTGATGAGGATAAAATGCCATTGCATAGTGTCTTGCCCCAGCCTGTAAGGACTTTGAAGAGATTAGTCTCGTAAGGACTTCCTGAGATTCATTCATAGCCAGTCCTGCTCCAATATCACGAACTTTGTAACCATGCCCCTGCTTGACCTGTGTTGGAGGCAACTTCGACTGTGCTTTGGTGAATGCCCCTGATTACTCAACACTTTGAGAGATTCTTCGAATCTTGACCTGATTGCCTTAGATTGATTGAAAACTTTCTCGATAGAGTATTCATTTGCTTTTGTGCCCCTAAGGGTGATCAGACTTTGAAATATTGTTGCCCCTGCTCAACGGAGTTCTGAAGATAATTTGTCCTTCGGGAGGATAAAACATTTTCATCTGAAGCTTATGATGGAAACTTTCTTGATGACAAACACTTTTTTCATATGCAAAGAATGTTTAGTATGAGAAATATAATTCTAATGCAAAGAGTATGTTTGTCTTGAAGTTTAAAGAAACTTTATGAAAGGATATTGTAACATCAATTTTTTTGTGAAAGAAAGATGGTGTGATACCAACTCAAGAAATTAGCGGATCTCCTAGGAGTCAGTTTACCGTACCCTCGTTTATAGTCTGCTTTCGAATTAACCCATGCTTTAGTTAGGACCTTTCAAGGTTTTAACGTGGCCAGGTTCACGGTTTAAGAAAAAAAGATTTCAGGCTCAAATTACTTGGTGCCTACCCCCTTCGTGATGTTCTCCAGTCCTAAGTTCAGTTAACTTGACACGAGCATTCATCTTTCAAGAGGAATTTGAGATAATTGAGGAGTCCAAGAGGTCTTCTGGATATGGAAGTCACTTTACCTTTCGTCATTGGTGTCTGATCACACGACTTTGTTCTTTTGATGAGGGTCTTTATTTTGTAATCCTTGTTTTTTGCTTTTGCTTTGTTTTTTTTTTGTTTCCCTAACTTTTTCCTGGACAAATTCTTTTGAACTTTGAGTTTGAACTCCAGCGGGATGCCCTAACTTTTGCCTAAGTCACATGCTTTCAAGTTGTTGACTTAGCGGGCTTTCTTCTTTTTTTTATTCATTCTTTTCTTTCTTTCTTTTTTTTGAACAAGTCGTGTAATCCCGCACTGCCTTTGACTTGTTTGAAGTGATTGTGGCTGCCTCGTGCAATAATTGATGAAGAATTACCATTGTGGTATTATCATCCTTTGACCCCCTGATGTGAGGGATAAACCACCACAGCTTTGATTTTGGTCTCGACCTCCTGATGTGAGGGATAATCATGATGTCTCAACCTCCTTAGGTGAGGGATAACCGTTGCGGGTTCTGAATTTCCTCAACCTTCTGAAAGATAACTATTATTGTATCTTTGGATGTGTTCTCCTGATGAATTTCGAGCACTCGATCAGGTTAACTGAACACTACCCTGCCCCAGGGTTAAATGAGGTTTTTTTTAGAAAAGAAACTCCTACTTCGAAGGCTCAGAGGGGCTAACGAGGGTTTCACTCCCTTATATCTCCAGTGTTTAGGGATTTGAAACAATGCCTGTACATCATCAACAGGGGTCTACTCAAAAGCATACCATTTGAGGTTATTGGTATTATGTTGATCATCCTCCCTTCGGAGTTATCATGCTTTGTTAACAAGAGTTTAGTATCACAAAAAGCATATAAAAACATATAAGAGCAAAAGCGAATGGATTTTTTCAGGACAAACATATCCAATGCGTCATTATTATAGTTCAAAAACAAACAAGTATTGCATACAAACATTATTGAACAAAGCAAGAAAGCTTAAACATGAACATGCACGATGATTTAAGAAATTGCCAATGTAGAGGATATCCTCTCCGTATGGACTTATTGCTTCTGAATATCCGTTGCGTTAAAGAAGAACTTCAATTCTAGCCTTCAGGTGTGAATGTGATAGCCTTTGAGTCAATCAGGCCTTGAACCTTTTCTTTGAATGGCTGACAACCTTTAATCAGATAACCAAGTACCCTAGAGTAGAAAGCACACCAAGCATTACGGTAGAACACTTCAGATCACTTCCTGGAAGAAGATTTCGGCAAAGTCATACAGAAGTTGTAAGTGCTCAACTTTTGAGCCGTGCCAGTGGTGCACAAATTCAAGAAACAAGACGTCTTGCTTATCCCTCGGTCAGGAGACCTAAATATAACGATTGGAGTTTGTGAATGCTTTAGGAATTTGAGTTGCCAATGATGCGAAATTAAGAACACAGAGTCTTGCTTATTCCTCGGTCGGAAGCCCTAAATATAGCTGCTGAAACAGAAAACACCACCATGAATGGAGGAAACTTGTATTACTATCAGCGAACAATAATAACCTTTGATGCTTGGCTATCAAAGTCATTACTTGGAACACACAATAGCTATTGTGAAGGAAACCTCTGGCTGTACCAATTGCAAGTGATTCTCATGAGTTACTTCCTCGAGGAGGATCATTCTACTTGCAGCAGATGAAATGGGATTGACTGGTATGAACCATTATGAGTAAACTCAAACATCCCTGCATCGAGAAAGTTTTAGACTTTGTGTACCTCAACACCTTGTAAGACTTGACATTATGATCAGGTGCCCCAGAATGGAAAACACCAAGTATTGTCATCGAAGTCAGGAGAGCTATCTGTGGTGAGAAACACCCAAAGCACGAATCTTAATCAATTGAAATTCCAACAAGCAGGGAAGCAATTTGACATAAGGGCATGGGGATCTCGTCAGCTTGTTTCTCATATTCTTCTTGTCCTTGCTGACAAGAAAAGGCTACTGAAAAGGAAACTCCAAGAGGAGGTGACCCAGGATATGAAGCGGAACCTTGAGAATGAGAGGTGTGCCCTTGCGGATCACTCTTGATTAATGTCTGGAAGAAGATTCTGGCGGAGTCATACAGAATTTATAAGTGCTTTAGGGATTCGAACAATGCAAATGGTGCAAGCTCAAGACAGAATGGTCTTGCTTATCCCTCAGTCGGGAGCCCTAAGCAACTTCAAAGACTTGCAGATCCTAACATCACGACCAGGTGCCCCAGAATAGAACTCACACCTAGTGTCATCATCATCAAGCAGAGAATCTGGAGACATCCACACATCACGGAGCTTAACCAGTTGCAAATAAAGCAAGCATGGAAGCAAATGAGCATAAGACATGAGAATTAGATAGATTTGTCCTTCAAGCCTCTTTTGTCGAGAACATACCCCTTGAATTCATAAGAGAAAGGAAATTAGCTGCTGACGAGGAGCTTTAGAAACCGCCAGGTTATGGAAGAGATCCACGAAGTGCTCTCTGAGTCTTTCTTACTAAGATTCCTTGAGCATGGGTCATAACTTGCATGTCTTCATAAATAACCCCGACTTGCATGGTGGGACTTTGGATGCCTCCCACCGGACAAGTCTGGATTTCCTCCAAGTTACATGACCCAGGTTCAAAGGTTCGGCACCAATTCGGAACACCCCGTAGATCACGGGACATGACCAATAGAATCAAAACCATAGTCACCATCACGGAAATGAAACCACTCAAACGAGAACCACGGTAACCCTCGAACAAGAACCACAGTAACACTCGAACAAGAACCACGGTAACCCTCGAACAAGAACCACGGTAACCCTCTAACAAGAACTACAGTAACACTCGAACAAGAACCACAGTAACCCTCGAACAAGAACCATAGTAACCCTCATACAAGAACCACAGTAACACTCGAACAAGAACCATAGTAACCCTCGAACAAGAACCAAAGTCACCATCAATGTACCTGTTAAGAAATGATTGATTCCCGCCCCACTCACGGGTAAATCTAGGCCAGGGTAGGTCAAAAAGCCAACCGAGGATCGAATGTAGGCGTTATCAGACGATATGGCCTCATTCCACCAAGCTCTGCCTGTGGATACGTGATCAGATCAATCAGGCATACGCCTTCTGTCCGTCACGGCCACTCTAGTCCTAGTTCCTAAGGTATCACTCATGACCTGGGTATTGGGTCTTTTACCTCTTGAAACACCCACCCATAGATAGAAATCCAGACAGTCCAGAATATGAAGAAGAAAGTTAAAAGCGCACATAGAATGCAATGCAAATAGTCAAATATGCAAAGCAGTAAAGCACCCAAAGATAAACACACAAGCGCTGGGGTCGACTCGCTAAGTCCGGACCCGCAATAGGTCGAGACGTCCCCAGTAGAGTCGCCAGCTGTCGCTACCGCGAACATTAACAAAGTCGCCACGGGCATATTTATCCTGAAAAGGAAGGGAATGCCAACAAACCACAAAACAAAACAACGGTCTCACGACCAGAGAAAAAGGGTATGTGAGTCGGTTACGCGAGGGGAAGGTGCTAGCACCCCTCGCGCCCATCTTACTCGATGGTATTTATGCTTGTGTCTAAAACTATGGGTGTGTAAACAAACTACGCTAATCTGGACTAAAATGCATGCAAAATTTAGGGAAAAGAAAGAGTTATACTCGCACGGGCCCTACCGTGCTGCCTACGTATCCTTTTTGAGGAATCAGAGGTACCGTATCTAGGCTAACTAGTTTCTGTTTGTTTTGTGTTTTTAGGTGAACGAGTTACATTCGTACTCCGCTGCTCGACCTTTGGAGACTTATGCTGGGAATGGAGCAGAAATAACAAGCTCTTAAGAAAAGAAAATCAAAGAGTTTGGTTTGCGTTTTAAAGAATGCATGAGGAAAACCTAAGCTAAGGGGGAAAGCTTGCTACCTATGTTGTCATACAAAGGGTACAAGTCTAAACTAAGCTAGCAACCTATGGGGGAAAACAAAAACAACACATAAGAATATCACTAAACGAGCTCTGCTCGTAAAGCAAACAAAACCACCGGCGCAGGCCGAGTAGTAGAAAAGCGGTCCCGTCATAGCCAAGGGGAGCGGATCACCCGAGTCAACCAAGTATTAGACCTCACGAAACAGGATCTTGTGCTAGTTCAGAAGCAAGCAACACGTAGCGTGCACTTACCGAACAGACTCGATGAGACTGGGTGGGGGTTGATTTCTAACCCTTTCCGCATGCCTTCCATGGGGACTTAATGAAGTGCCTTTTAGGTCTTATTACACCGTGACTCCCTGCCGCAAAGCACAAATCTAAATACACCAACAAAAACAGAGCCTCTTTCGAGGGCTTGGCCAGATGAATGCCTAAGTCCTACTTCTCATGTTATAGGATGATGCGGAAAAAGCGATAAAGTGCAAGAAAAGATAAAATGAAACGGAATCAATACCAAACGGATTATGATCCGTAAATTGCAGCAGAATAAGAAAGAAAACCAGAGATCCCGCAAGCGAGCTAGCAAAGCAAGAGCAAATAGTCAGCACACCGATTAGCCATGTAAGCAAACAAGGGTCGACGTTGTGAAAATATATCACGCGTCAATATACGCATTAAGCGTAATCACAATACACCTGCAAGAGGAAACAGGCAATCCAGACAAACATGTATAAAGTGAAAGGCGTGTCTCCAGGATGAGAACACGACACGAGGAAGTGGAGTTGTGTCCCGCAAATAAAGCGGACCACAAACGAAATAAGCATCATCGGTAAGCGCCTTTCCAAATGCCTTGCATACTAGCACACAAGTTAGAGATAACAAAATATCGCAATCGGAATTGCGTTATTGCATTCTAATCTAAGAGAAAATGAATAACTAATGCAAACATGAAATGATCAACAAAATGTCAAGGGGAAAACAAATATGAATAAACCACAATCAATCAATACCAATCATCTCACAAGATAGCACGTTTCACAAGCTTTCCAACGATATAAAGAACATGCAAATCGGAGTTATGAGTAAAAAGATATGAAAGATTGACGTTAGGATGTAAAAGAAGCAAAAACACAACTCTAGGTCAACCTACCCTCAACCTAGGTCGACCTAAATGGTCCAGAATCAAAGAAAACAGCTCCGGATCGACCTAAACTCATCTTGGGTCGACCTAAATGGTCTAGAATCCAAGAAAACAGCTCCAGGTCGACCTAAACTCATCACGGGTCAACCTAAATGGACCAGAATAAAAAAACCGCTCCAGGTCGACCTAGACTCATTTTGGGTCGACCTAAATGGTCCAGAAGCAAAGATGAAGATTTTAGGTCGACCTAAACTCAGTCTGGGTCAACCTAAATGGTCTAGAAGCAAACATGAAGGTTTTCGGTCGACCTACCTTCAGCCTAGGTCGACCTACACAGGCAAAAACAGCAAAAAAAAACTTTTCGAGAAAACGAACACAATGCGATCCATCACCAAGGCCATCATACGAGCAACGATGAAACATGCAATTTTAAGAGCCAAAAGCAATCACATTATTAAACATATAAGATCCAATTCATGCATAGAAAATCAACGTTAAATGATGTACAAACAATCAACGCGTCAGTGTCGCAACGAGGGCACGAATTGGCATATATGAGCATCAAAAGCAAAACCAAGCATCAACGATTAGCAACATCAAGCATCCAACTAAATCACATTATTTGACACATCGATTGGTTATCCAAAATCACAATTAAGCATTTCGTCAAACAATTACCGTGCAAGAACTAGTTCTTAAGCACCATGAACACAACATCAAGATTAATTCCTCGTCGAAACTCAAGTTTATCCAATTAAGCACAAACGTCACGTATCATCAACCAACTACTCATTATCCCATGCTAAAACTCTAAATTAAGCACAAACACTTCACACACTCAAACTATCAAACACTTAGCATGCAGTTTCTTGTGTCATAAGCAACATGCATGTATCCTCAACAATAATTCACCGGTAAATCTCGAATTCAATCAAATAATCAAAATCAACACGAATCATTCCATCAACAAACAATTTTCATCATCAATTATCATAGATCCATCATCCGTAATCAAAAATCATCACGATCAATGTCGAATTAACAACTAAATCAATGATCTAGCAAGGTTTGTAGTGAATTTACCGAATCAAGCAACGAGAATGAGATCGGATGAACACGAACACGAACACGACGCGAACACGAACGAGATCCAAGAGATGAGAGAGAGAGGCGCGCGCGAGATCCAAGGGAGAGGGAGAGAGACGTGCGGAACTTCAATCGGAGGAGAAGATCTTGAATTGTGCTTTGATCTTCATTTGTTCTTGAGATTTGATCTTGAATTTATGAAGATTGATGAAGTTTTTATGAGTTTTTATGGTTTTGATCCAAGAAATTTGAGAGAGAATTATGAGAAAGTGTTTTTTCAGAATTTTGGTGAATTGAAGCTATAAGAGAAAATAGAGGGAAAATGTTTATATAGTATGAGTGGTGAAATGTCCAAAACGCCCTTAATCATCTCTTTTTTGGCTCGTTTTCGAGGAAGTGCGAATCGGTGCGAAGTTTGAAAGCGGGACCAACGTCAACTCGAAGATGACTAAATTTGTGGATTGTAGCCGCGAGAATCGCCTCAATCCAATAAGCGATGAAGAAATTACGCGCGTTTGTATGACGAGAAACGCCGATTCATCTGGCGCGACTGTGCAAAATTTTGTGAGTATTGCTCAAAGAACTCGATAAAACTCCATCCTCGGCTCGAAATCTGAACAGGCAGGTGTGACAAAGAATCGAAGCTAACGGAATTTCCAAGAGAATTCCGCTGGAATGGACTTCGTACGATAAAAATCGAAGAAGTTATGAATTTTCAAACTTATTGCGACATACCCGAAAATACACTTTTCACCGGAAAATCACGACGGTCTTCAAAATGTTGGGCATTTTCAGTGCATAATTAGTTTATGGTCGAAAAACATGAAATCTTGATAATGATGGCACAGAGCTCCAGTTAAAATCTCGAGCGAATCTGACAAGCGAATCATGAGATATGAATTTTCTAAGGCCCGAAAACCTACATTCAGCACCATTTTTCACTCTGAAAGCTCAGGTAATTTGCTAATTAGACCACCTTCCTCATGGAATTGGTTTCTGAGCCAAACACGAAAGTTGTAGGGAACGTTGAAATAGTCCCAGTCACGCGAGAACCAAGCTTATAACACCTTCCATCTAAGACTTGTGAATTTCTTCGCATTCTCACTGTATAAATCGATCTTCACGTTACATTCCCTTAAAACCATGAAAACTCTTTATTACTTTTCTTCCCTTTTTGAATGACGAAATAAACGTCTTTGATAACTTATAGCTCAAATAAAGAGGGCAAATTTTGGGGTGCAACACATATCATGGCATTTTACAACAAGATGGCTCCGTATGCAGAAAATGACAAGCTTCAAAGGCACTTCTTTCAGGATAGCCTCAGTGGGGAATCCCTTGAATGGTATACACGGCTCGAACGAATCCATGTCCGCACATGGGATGAACTGGCAGAGGCTTTTCTCAAGCATTACAAGTACAACAATGAAATGGCTCCTACTAGAATACAACTCCAAAGTTTAACTCAGAAGGTTAATGAGTCTTTTAAAGAGTATGCACAAAAATGGAGAGAATTAGCTGCCAGGGTCCAACCTCCCCTTTTGGAACGAGAGATTGTAGACATGTTCATGAATACTTTGAAAGATCCCTATTTGAACATGATGATTGGATGTGCTTCCTCTGAATTTTCAGATTTGGTTGTCATAGGAGAACAAATAAAAAACGCCTTAAAGATTGGTAAGATCCAAGATATTGCTGATGTTTTCGAAGTCACAAAAGAAGAGAAAAGTGAGACAGATGCAGTTTCAGAGGATGAAGAAGAGGAAGTCCATGTTTACCCACAGGTTCAGGTTCCTAACTATCCGACGGTCCTAATTTCTCCTAGCCAGTATATTCCACAAGTCTTTGCCACCACTATCAGCCAGCAACCCCAGATGGTCCAACAACAACCGGTTTAGTATTTACCATAAAAGCAATGTGCTCCTCATCAATAAGGCCATCTAAATCAGTGCCCACTAAGAAATAATTTGGGATAAAGAAATGCTCCTTTGGACCAGATTCCTATGACACACAGCCAACTTCTTCCATATCTAGTTCAAAGCTCATTGGTGGTTCCCAAATCTTTGAAGCCTCCACCGCAACCGTTTCCACTTGGATATGACCATAACGTGCAATGTGGGCATCATGCTGGATCAGCAGGGCACTCAACTGAGGAATGCAACGCTTTCAAATCCAAAGTACAACAATTGACTGACGAGAGGTACATAACCCTTCAAGGGGGAAATATGTGGGTGAACGGAATTCCCTTGCCCGAATGAATGCCCAGATTTCATAAATCATATCCAAAATCAACAAGTCCAGACATAGTCAAGCCTCCTCAACAATGGCAATCATCAATTCATTTCTGCATTTTCATTTGTAATCTTTCTTGTTGTGTTAATGTTACTTCCATGTAAAACTCATTTGTTTTTAATGATAATAAAAAATGCACTGCATATGCTAGTTTCGAATCAATCCATTCGTGTTCACTCATATCTTTCTGTCTATCGATATCAAACTCTTGTTTAAGCAAAAATATCAAAAGGAGAATGATGAAAACAATAAAAACTCAAAATCTCTAACTGTGTGATTTTGAATAAAACCCTGCTGATGATGTAAATGCATTATTTCACATCCCCAAACACAGGAGATATAAGGGAGTGCAACCCTCGATAACCCCTTTGAGCCTTGAAGTAGGAGTTTCTTTTCTATACAAAAAAACCCTCACATTTAACCCAGGGGCAGGGTAGCATTCAATTAATCTGATCGAGCATTCAAAATTCATCAGGAGTGTGCATCTAAGGATACAACAATGGTTATCTTTCAAAAGGTTGAGGAAAGTCATTACCACAATGGTAATCCCTCATCAATCAAAGAATGAGGCAGTCACAGTCACTTCCCACAAATCAAATATTCAGGATCACACAACTTGTTCAAAAAAAAGAAAGGATTGAATAAAAAAACCCGCTAAGTCAAAAACTTGAAAACAAGTGACTTAGGAAAAAAATAGGGCATCCCGCTGGAATCCAAAATAGAATTCAAAAAGAATTTGTCCAGGAAAAAGTTAGGGAAACAAAAAAGGAAAAGAAAAGCAAAAGCGAAAAACGAGGATTTCAAGATAAATATCCTCATCAAAAGAACAAAGTAGTGTGATCAGACACCAAAAACGTAAGGAAGAGTGACTGTCGTGTCCAAGAACTTCATCGACTCCTCAATCATCTCAAACTCCTTTTGAGGGATAAACATTCATATCAGGTTAAGTTGAACTTAAGACTGGAGAACATCACGAAGAATGGGTGGGTTAGGTTAGACATTGAGCCTTAAATCCTTTCTTTCTAAAACAGTGAACCAGGCCACGTTACAACCCTTATAAGACCTAATTGAAGCAGGGTTAGTTCAAAAGCATACTATACCAAGTTGCGTAAAACTGACTTCTCGATGTCTGTCTACCATTTGTGTCGATATCAATATGACAAATAATTCAAACACTGAATGTCACAACTTTGTTTAAATAACTTTGATCTCGAATCTAGCATAAGCATTACATTAGGATTATCATCTTCAAGACAAATATCTCTTACTTGTGAATAAACACTTGACATCAAGGAAGATCAAACAATGAGCAACTGCAGAAAAACCTGATCAATTCCATGAGCCATTTGCTTTAAAGGCTGATCACTCTAAGGGGCAAGTTAGGTGAAGACTCTGTCAATTGAGGCATCCATTTAAGCTGGGAAATCATGTCGATAAATCTCTTGAGTTCCATCAATCTGGGGCAATCACGTCGATAAATTTATTCAAGCTTTGATCAATCTGGGGCAATCAAGTAGAGGAATCTCTCTCAAGTTCAGCCAATCTAGGGCAGTTACGCCGAGATTTGAGAAATCTCTCCAAGGATCCTCTGGGAAAAATTCCTTCGTGGGTTATAATGCTTAGGGCCCAATCTTCTGAGTTGTATTGTCGCTCCCTGATCATGAAAGTTTATTTTCTCTTGGAAATTTGGTCTCTCCCCAAGCACAAGAGTTTATTTCTCCTAGGAGTTGTTCTACTCCCCCAACCTGGTCTCCTTACCTGGATTTCTCATCCCCAACATGGTGAATCGAGGGAATCTCCTCAAGCTCACAATCTCCAAGGAGTTCAAGATGTAGGGATAGTCAGACCAAGTCACTTCCTCCCCAACAAAGCTACACTTCAACCCTCAACATAGTTTCCAATGATCTTTGGTACTGTAGGGTTTCCAACAACAATTTGTATTGGTAGCTCAAGAGTGCAAGCAATGAACCCTAATGATCCTGCTTCTCTATCACGCCAACTCCTTTATTTGGCACTTTGCATATAGTTTCCATTGCATAAAACATGGCATCCTCAAAAGCGTAGCATATCCATCAAAGTGGATCATTACACCATACAAAAACTCAAACATGCATACAAAGCATAAGCCAGATTTAGTACCTTGCACAAAAGACTTGAAATAATTATAAGACAAAGGTACATCTCCGAAGAGAGTGTTATCCTCACAAGTTTCCCAACTATCATTCCCGATGAATTCCTCGTAAAGCCTTACCTTTTTAAAATCCTGTTATCGTCTTGGTAACCGTTTTAAAACCTAGTTCTCGCCCTAGTAATCACTTTAAAACCCAGTTCTCGCCCTGGTAACCACTTTCAAAACCCAATTCTCATCCTGGTAACTCTTTCAAAACCCAGTTCTCGACTTGGTAATCACTTTCAAAGTCCAGTTCTCGTCCTAGCAAACCATTTCAATGTACAGTTCCCATCCTGGCAAACCATTTTAAAGCCCAGTTCTCGTCCTGGCAAACCGTTTCAGAGCCCAGTTCTCGCCCTGGAAAATAATTTTGATCATTTCCAATCCTTGTCCGATGTCTTATGGTAAAGTCAGTTCTCGCCTGACAACTATCATTTTCCCGTCGCTTTCTTTCTTTTGGGATCGTAGATCGCCCATAGATCTTATCCTTTCTTATTTTTGGGATCGTAGATCGCCCAAAGACCTTATCCTTTCTTTCAAGCCTGGGATTTTAGATCGCTCGTAGATCTTATCCTCTTTTCATACCTGGATCGTACGTCGTTCGTAGATCTTATCCTCGTTTCTTTTGGTCACCGTTCAACCATTGCTCACCATAAACTCTTCCACCAGAAAAACCAAAAAATTCTCTTCCCCCAGCAGATATAAAAAAAGGAAATAAGGATAACGCTAACACCATCTTTTTTAGGACAAATTTCAGGTCTTGGTATTTAATCTTATTCTACCTCGAATGTCTAAAGGCTAGCGCCAATCTCATCTTCAAGCTTAAGACGATTAAATAGGGGCAGCTGTCATACCCCAAATTTGTCATACCCTTTCAATTTTATTAGGCTTAGACTTTTCATTCGTGTATGTAACACCCGAGGCCGAAGAAGGCAAGGGATGGATGCACCGCATGGAACACCTGAGGACAATAGGGGCTAGGGTGGTCGCCACATCGGAATGAGAGGAATCCTGATGCGTGCAGGTATGGGACTGCATGGTTGAAGGAAAGCTTATAAGGATTGATGGGTACTACCTATACCAACAAGATGCATCTTCTTTTCGGGAGCCCGTTCAATAAGAACTCCACAGTTAAGCGTGCTTGACTTGGAGTAGTATTGGGATGGGTGACCTTCTGGGAAGTTTCCCGAAAAGCGTGCGAGTGAGGTCTAAGCATGCTGAAAAGACTTGTGTTGGTTTGTGGGGTCAGTCGATCATTCCGAAAGCAGTCTGGGGCGTTACAAATGGTATTAGAGCCATACCTCTTCCAATACGATGTGGTTCGAGGACGAACCATGTGGAAGCTGGTGAGCATGTAACACCCGAGGTCGAAGAAGGCGAGGGGTGGTTGCACCGCATGGAACACCTGAGGCCAATGGGGGCTAGGGTGGTCGCCATATCGGAATGAGAGGAATCCTGATGCCGTGCAGGTATGGGACTGCATGGTTGAAGGAAAGCTTATAAGGATTGATGGGTACTACCTATACCAACAAGATGCATCTTCTTTTTGGGAGCCCGTTTAATAAGAACTCCACAGTTAAGCGTGCTTGACTTGGAGTAGTATTGGGATGGGTGACCTTCTGGGAAGTTTCCCGAAAAGCGTGCGAGTGAGGTCTAAGCATGCTGAAAAGACTTGTGTTGGTTTGTGGGGTCAGTCGATCATTCCGAAAGCAGTCTGGGGCGTTACAAATGGTATTAGAGCCATACCTCTTCCAGTACGATGTGGTTCGAGGACGAACCATGTGGAAGCTGGTGAGCATGTAACACCCGAGGTCGAAGAAGGCGAGGGGTGGTTGCACCGCATGGAACACCTGAGGCCAATGGGGGCTAGGGTGGTCGCCATATCGGAATGAGAGGAATCCTGATGCCGTGCAGGTATGGGACTGCATGGTTGAAGGAAAGCTTATAAGGATTGATGGGTACTACCTATACCAACAAGATGCATCTTCTTTTTGGGAGCCCGTTTAATAAGAACTCCACAGTTAAGCGTGCTTGACTTGGAGTAGTATTGGGATGAGTGACCTTCTGGGAAGTTTCCCGGAAAGCGTGCGAGTGAGGTCAAAGCATGCTGAAAAGACCTGTGTTGGTTTGTGGGGTCAGTCGATCATCCCGAAAGCAGTCTGGGGCGTTACAGTGTACATACATTCCATTAGGCCATCTAACACATCATGCATCATTAATCAATAAAACTTTGCTTTGGGTCAAGGGTCTTGGAAGCTATGGTCATTCATTGTGGATTTCTTTCTCCTCCAACTATAAGGTTCTCCTCTATCAAGATTCATCAAGGGCCAGAGGGTCGAGGTTTCTTATCCATGGCGTTTGAGTTTTATTCATCAACTGAGGTCAAGGTACAAGAGGTGAAGTGATAGAATCATTATGATCAAAGCGATTGATGACTCCATTGATTCCTTATTACATGTTGCTTGTAACTCAAGTTAATGTGAATTTGAGATTTAAGTTAGGTGTCATTAAGGATGCAAGCTTGATTTGGATCTGAAGTTCGATTTGAATTCGAGAGGTTCCAAAAGAGTCATGTTGTTAAAATACATTCAAGTTGAGATTGGTTACGTGGAAATTAAGGTTCAAATTACAATACAAGGCCATTCATAGGCACATCATTACTGTTAAGACTTCAAAGGAAAAGAAATGAAGATAAAGTGTTACAAAAGTACAAATCAATTATTAAAAATCCTTTTCAAAATTCAAGTTCACAGGTTATGAAGTTCAAAGAAAATCATTATAAATGATTCTTTACAAAGTCCAACAATAAACTTGTTACCTACAAAAATCCAACAAAAAAAATCACACCACGCCAATTTGATATGGTCACAAATACAAACCGGAACCATAACCCAAGTTCTGCATTTAATTCCACCAAGAGACAACATTCAATAGTCATATTATAAAAGAATTTACAAAAAAAAATCTATATATTCTACTCAAAGTCAGCACACGTCCCAAGTCCATTTCTTCACTATCCCATGTCTCTTTTCAACCTCCAAGTCACTCCATAAGCCTCCCTCATCTTCTGGTTCCTTCAAGCCTCATCCAAATCTGCAAATAAGAACAAAATAGTTCAAACCAACATTTCCACAAGTTATAGTTTTCATCAATTCACTTATCTCACTCGCGGCAAAGTTAATCAAGGTGAAATAAAAATAAGAATAACACACAGGAAACAAGTGCAAAATCATGTTCATTCAAAGAAAAAGAATCAACAGTTCAGTCAAATCCAATGCAAGCAAAAAGAAACACCTACAACTAACTCTTAATCAACCTGAACCAAAACATACAAAGACCAACTTTTAACAAGTTTCCTATTCCTCAACAAACACCCTGCAGTTTCTAAACCCATCCTTAGGTCACTAATAGCTAACATCCATCCCAAGTTTCTTAACCAAACTCATTACCAACATTCAAAGAAATAAAATATAACAACCTTGTACATTTGATATTGATTCAACATATGAACCCAAAAAGTCTAAGACCAACAGTCATGTACATAAACACTAACTTCACGGAAACTTCCAGCTCTTAATCGGTTCGATCCCGTCCATTCACATTTGTTGCCGTTCCTTTCCTTTTAGGATAGATATGTTAGTGGAGACTCTGTTGTTCATTTTTCACGAGCGTGCGACAACCGTCACATGTTACAACAGAACAAGCAGCAGTCGTGCCTCCCTCCTCCGATTCAAATCCCAGCCGCACAACACCAACGACAATCAGAGCGCCGTCGTCCTAAACCGCAACAACTCCGCAACCGATTCAACTAACACAGCATAAAACCATCCGCGCGAAGCCGGCAGAACCTCCGATTGAAGCTTCCGACACAACCCCTACAACCACGGCAACATCCGATGTTGCCCGTCATTCTCGGCACGATTCGCACAGCCACCTTGGTCGGCCTTTCTCCACTGCGACGTCTCCTCAAGCTTTCCTCTTCGACGGATCACTGTGACGGCAACTAACACATCGCTATGTGTTTTGGTAATCTGTTGTTTCCATTTTTAAGTTCTTTTTGTGTTTTAACTATGTAGTTGTTTAGATTGATGGAGAATTGAAAGAAGGATAAGGGAGAAAAGGAATTCATCATGGAGAGAAAAGAGGTGAGTAAATGTTTCCTCATATCCTGATTTCTATTATTGTTTTATTTTTATTATTCATGATGCCATGTGCCAATACGTTAGTGGCTGGATATGATTGTTTGAAAAGTCAAAAAACAAAAAAAACCACGGTTTACACCTGAGAGACTATAGTTCTCCCTAAATTCTAGTTTTCTTTAATTTTAGTATAAGTAAGTTTTAGAATTATGTCTAGTTACTAGGTTAATTCATATACCTCCCGTGATTACATCGCATACATTTCCTTTCAATTTTTAATTTAGCATTTTTTTTAGTTATTCAATTTTAATGGTTTAATTTGATGTTACTTTTGCCTTATTTAATTAGTTACATTTTATTTAGTCCTTTGTGTTATTTAACTTGTTATTTAGGTTACATTCATTTAGGATAATTAATTTAAATTAGGGTTAATTGATTAAATTAGGTAAAAATAGGTTAAATAATTAGGGTTAATTTAATCAGGATTAGGCTAATTTTTTTAGGTTGAATAATTAGAATTAATTTTTTAATTTAAATAAGGGTGGATTTTAATTTTAGGTTACAATTAGGTTTAGCCTTAAACTTCAAAAACCATAAATAACCCCTAAAAACGTAGGTTAGGTAGGTATTGTCTATTAACCTTGAGCCTAGGTTTTTTTACCCATTAGGTTTCCCTTCTTAAAAGTTCTTTTTGCCTTATAACCCTATTTATCAAATCCTGATTTCATTCTATTTTTCACCGATCTTTCGATTTTTTCCCGCGTGCTTAATTATTTTTTATTATGTATCTGCTTGGAGGTTGTAATAGTAATTAGATTTTCTATTTTTTATTTTAACTGCCCCAAAGCCTTCTAATAGTTGTAGGCTTTCTAATTTTCTAGCTCGTTTCTTCCTCTATTATGTAATTGCCCCAGAGCCATGTAATAGTTGTAGGTTTTATATTTCTTCCTTTATTTTCTACCTTTTTCCTGGTTTGTGGTTTTGTAATTCCCCCTCCCGGAAGCCTTGTAATAGCGTACGTTTATTTTCTGCTTTTTATTTCCTGCAATATTAACTGCTAGAAATTGAATAGGATTGTATGGCAAGACTAAAAGCAACTTAGCATAACCTTAATTTTCAGGATTAATATAAATCACTCACGTGATTGTTGCACCCACACACCTTTAGGGTAACTCCTCTTCCGATGCCTTTCGAATAAATAGTCATGTCCCTTCGAGCGTATGGATACCTTAGCACATGCTTCCTACGATTCAAAATCATCATAGTACCTTCGAAATAAAGATCATAGTCCCTTCAAGTTGCCTATGATTAAAAATGATCTTGTCCCTTGATGTTGCCTTCGATAAATGATGATAGTCCCTTCGATTGCTAAGGTATCCTTACTTGTTGCCTTTAATGACTATTCACATCCTACGCATAGGACTTCCTACCCTCTTTATGGTATGGATAGCCCCTATGACAATACGATGACCCTCGATGTCCCTTACATCCATTGAAAGGACTTCCGGCTAACTAATGGTGTGGATAGCCTCTTTCCCTTAAAGACTTAAAGAACAAGAAAGACTTTAAAATTAGGGTAGGTAGTTCTTAATTGCTTGCTCAATTCAAACAAATGCAAAATTCTTTTCACACCTCCTATTTGAAAACAATTTCAAAGGCTACACTTTATTTACTAAGTTAAAGTCCTTTTTTCAAACCGTTTTTCTAAACACACACGACACCTTTCAAACATTTCAACTAAACAAGTGAGCTAAGCAATTAAGAGCCCATGGATAACCATGGATACAAGGGGTGCTTACACCTTCCCTTTGTATACCCTACCCCCAAACTCAAAATCTTTCAAAGGTCTTTCCTATTCTTTTTGCCTTTCCGATTGGATAAAATAAAAGTCGGTGGCGACTCTTGTTATCCGCAACATTTCTTTAAAGTCAGTTCTCCCACCGGATTACAGAACTGGCGACTCTGCTGGGGATTTTTAAAAGAGGGGTTACCTTGTAGCTTAGATCACTAATATTTGTTTGTTTTGCTTGCTTTACTTTTCAAGGTTGTTTGGGCATTGAATGGAAGATGAATCCTATACCTGGATTCGAGTGCACCTTAAGATAGGAGTTGCATAGTCATGGCGACCTTTCTCATGTATGTGGAAGATGAGTTAATATGAGATTTCACGCTTAAGTTAGGCCTCCATGGTTGTTTGCATGCTTCTCTTGTATGAGGGAGGATCGTGAAGATACCCTTGGGTGCGTCGGAGCTTAAGGACCTTTAGTTACTTTTAACCCATCTTGGCCTTTAGGAACATAGTGGGGGGACTACTCTTGATGAATGTTGAGGGCATAGTCGCTACCCGATACTACAACTCAGATAGGTTCTTTCTCAAAGTATCATTGCATGGTATGTATGTATCATGTTCAAGGGTGCTTTAGAAGGAATGACCATTATGAGTAACTTTTTAGAACCTGGTTACTAATTTCACTCTTATCCTTAGAAGTACCTATTGGGGAAGGGTAGTTACCTGGTCAGACTCCATGCAAGCCTTTAAACCTAAGGAAACTTGTTTGACTTGCTTGTGTGTGCTACTAACCCTTCGATTTCCTTGCAGGATTTGTTTGTAGGACTTACTCGTCCTTATTACCTTATGCTTTGCTTAATGCACTACATTTGCATGACATCATGACATCATAACATAGCATGTTAACTAACCCTTTCAAGGATCTTAAGGATTTATGGCGCACAATTTCAGGTACCATTATCAAAGACTAAATTCTCATAAAGGGGCAAGAGGACCTATCAAGGGGCAAGAGGATTTATTTTCCTCCGACCATTTTTCTTCCAATTCAGAGACTCAGTACTTATCAAGAGGCAAGAGGATTTTTTTCCTCTAGCCATATGCTTTCAAACTCAGAAACGAATATCCCGAAACAGAGGCGACGACCCACTCGATATGGTGAGCTTGATTCCCAAAGCAAGACGTTAAAAGATGAATGACGAAGCTCTTTAACAAAGCTACAAGTACAATTTTGCAAACTAAATTCTTTAAGGATCCTTGAAAACATTGCATTTGCATTTATAACATTGCATAACAGGTTCCCGCCATAGGTCTCTTATCCTCTTTCGCTGTTTATTTCAGCACAAATGCATCTCGAGCAATCAGTCAGAGACCTTCAAGCCAAGAACAACCAGTTCTAAGAGATGATCCTTAACTTGGCCAAGGGGCAAGAAGAACTGAAGGCACTTCTGATCAAGAAGAAGAAGGATCAGCATATTTAGCAAGGTAGTTGGAAATCCAAACCTAAGCGATCATTTACTCCATGGCACATGCCGTTGTCTCAAGTTCTGCAACAACTGCTCAATCAGAACCTGATAACCCTATTGCCTCCATATTCAAGTCCTGCCAATCCTGCTCCTGGGTACAAGTATAATGCAAGATGTGTTTATGATTCGAACAGTCCTAGTCATGATACCGAGGATTATGGACTATTGAAGCATAAGATTCAAAACTTAATTGATGACAAGATCATTGATTTCAACTCACCTGAGGAACCTCATATGGCTGACGCTGTGCACAACCAGAAAAGTTGTAATGAACGCAACCAATCTGTGGGGGCAGTTCTGATCTCCACACCGGCGCCTCAACAAAGTCATCTAAACAAGCAAGACACGCCTAAGCGTCATTTCACAAAGATCAATATGTCACTGGCTCAGGTATTGCAACATCTGCTGAAGGCAAAACTTGATTACTGTAAGGGATCCTCCTGTGAAGCCCAACACATCCTTTCCTCGATATAATCCTAATGCAAGGTGTGCGTACCACTCCAATAGCCCTGGACATGCTACGAATGATTGTTGGCCATTGAAAAACAAAATCCAAGATATGATCGATGATGGGGAAATTAAATTCAACCCTCCTAAGACCCCTATGGTGATCACTGCTCCCATGCCTAATCATGACAATACTGATTAATGGCTGGAAGGATGAACTCTTGGATCATTAGATTTACTTTCATTCGCAATTTCTATTCTGTTTGTTTAAAAATTCGACTTATGATAGACATTATCTGTTTTAATAATCATCATTAATGCATTGCATATGTTTGTCTTGAATAAATCATTTCGCTATCAATCATTTAAACTGTGTCTTTACTTTGTTTTTGTTTGTGATATTCAACTCCTGCTAAGCTGTAATCCTTTTGAGGGAGGATTGTGGTGTCATTTTTTTTACCTCCCCGTTTCACTTGGAAGGACGGCACGCCGAACCCTTCACGCGAAATTTGGAAGGAGAAAGGCGCCCTTGTAGGATGAATTTTTATTCAGCTCTTCCCACGATAGCACACAGACTTTTTAATTATCCTACGAGGAGGAAGGGGAAAAAGATCTCAAATAAATCCTAAGAGTTTTCTAGGTGTGGGGATTTCACCTAATCAGAAGTTCTGGAGTCCGGGAGGTCGGTTATACCTAAGGAAGGTTTTAAGCACCCTACATATCCGTAGTACTCTACGGGAACCTTCTCCGTGTCTATGTGTTTGTGTTTGCTAATTGATTGGGAAAGTTTCTCCTTTGTGTTAGGAGATAGAATTGACTTGTATTGAATTGAAAGACAGATGAACTGACTGTTTTTTATTAGCTCGCTGAGATTCCTTGTGAATCTCATGCCTAAATATCCCTAATGGAAGTCAGAGCTTTTTGTAGTTCGGGGAACCAATTAGGGAAATGAATTGATTTTTTGGTGCCTTGCTTGAAGCTCAAGGTTGAAGCTTTGAATTAAATCTCTGTTTACAGGAAAGAGACATGAAGTTATCTTTACAGAGAGGTATTTCTACTATTCCACCACAAACATTTAAAGTGACAGAAAAGCTTGGTTCGTTTCATAAGAGAGGGACCTTACTTGGTTGTGTGCAAGTATGCCAGTCGCGTGTCTCTTGAATGAAAGAAAGATTCTCAACCAAATTAGGGAAAGTTGTACAAGTCTGGGGATGTGCCAGAGCATGCCTTTCAGAGTCCTAAATGGGAGAATGTTTGAAATTGAAATTGAAATGTTTGTTTGTTTGTATTTTGAATGTGGTTAAATAGGAGAAATATCTCTCTATAGAGATAAATCATGTCTATCTACTGTATAAAAGATTTGAATTTTGACTGGCTTGTATGTGACCCAAGCTTGAGGCTTAAAAGGTTTTTATTGACTCTGGGAGATAACTCCACTGGGAATTGACTTTTGACTGAGTGGATTTGTGTTCTGTATGAAGCCCATAATTGAGGCTGACTCTAGTTGGAGAGTGTTTATTTTATTGAAAGGTTTATTTTAGTGTTCTATACAAAGCCCAGAATTGTGGCTGACATTAGCTAGAGAGACTCTATTTTCTGCCTTGTATGAAGCCCAAGGTTGTGGCTGACTGCTAAGGAAACTGACTATGGATGACTCTATTTTGTGCCTTGTACAAAGCCCAAGGTTGTGGCTGACTTAGTGAGGAAAAGATCCTAAAGGTTAGGAATATTTTGACACAGGGAATGATGTTTATCTGCCTTGTACAAAGCCCAAGGTTCTGGCTACTTGATGTGGAAGGACTCACTGTGGAGACTCTATTATCAGCCTTGTACAAAGCCCAAGGTTGTGGAAGACTTTGGATAGGGGAATACCTATGTGTAGTATTTTTGACTCTGAGAGGACTTTTTACTCTACTGAGGATTACTCCGTTGTTTAGAGACTAAAGGTTGACCCTTCTAGGTATTGTGCTCTTATTAAGCAGGGATTGATGAATGAAAGACCCAGGTTTGAAGATGGACTCTATTGGGGAATTTGTTTGAGACTGACCTAGGGTTGACTTTACTGAGGAGTTTTGAAGGTTTGAATGAAAGATGATTTGGAAGCTAGCCCTTTCCCGAGAATTTGGTTTTTTTGAAGGATTGATGGAGGTTGACCCTTTCCAAGGGTTTTTGACTTTGAAAGATTGGTTTTGGAGGCTGACCCTTTCCAGGGGTTTTGACTTTGAAAGATTGATTGTGGAGGCTGGCCCTTTCCAGGGGTTTTTATGAAATGAAAGAATTGATGGAGGCTGACCCTTTCCAGGGGTTTTTATGAAAACGAAGGAATTGATTTTGGAGGCTGACCCTTTCCAGGGTTTTTATGAAATTAAGGATTGATTTTAGACTTCTTGTTTAAAGCCCAAGATTAAGGCTGACTCTGACTAAGGATGTTTCAGATGTGAAATCTAGACTCTACTAAGGAGAAGACTCACTGGAGATTAAATATATGGGTGACAGAGATTGTTCATATCTCTCATTCCAAAAGGTAGATTCAATACTGAGATTGAGACATTCTTGGCTTATTTTTTCTAGTTTTGAGGAATAGAAGAATCTCACCAGGGTAGGCTAAAAGGTGACTAAAGACCTGTTCCTATGTTTATAAGAAACCTGATGGATCCTTGTATACAAGCTCAAGAGAAAGCTGGGAATATGCTTTTAAGAAACCTGTGGGTCCTTGTATTTTAAGCCCAAGAGGAGGCTAATCGAGGGTCCTTGTTATAGCACAAGAGAAAGCTATGTTGGTTTTGAACTTAGTTTGTCTCTAAGCAAATGGGTAAGAGGTTTCACCGGGAAAAATTCCTCTTGGTTGGATGTGCCCTAATTTTGTTCTAAGGCTTTTTTCAAGATGTTTCACCGGGAATAATTCATCTTGAGGTTTATCTAAGGAATTCTAATTAGGAAAGAGCCTTCACCAAGAAGACATTCTCAATCCTAGGCCATAGTCCTATAATATATATATATATATATATATATATATATATATATATATATATATATATAGTTTATTTGTCCTAAGGTTGTTCTCAGACGGAGTTCTAAACAGTATATATAGAGTTTATATTTGACAGTAATTTAAATGAAAGCTTGTAAATTGAAAGCCATAAAGCCTAACCTGGATGAAGGGGAGACCTTGAAAGATGTATGTACAAAGCTTTACATTACCTTGGTTGTTTATTGGTAACAGTTGAATTGTTTATTGAAAACAGTTTTGAAATGTTTTTATTTTGAAAACAGAAGAAGTGAAGATGGACACTAGGTCACATAGGTATCTGAAGAGTTTCACCGAGAATAATGCCCTTCAAATACCAGAAGAAAGTTTTGAAAACATATGAGAAGTTTTCTGTAAAGAAATATAGTTTTGAAAACAAACTACGAAAAGAAAAGGGTGTTGGGTCTTACACTTTATTAGAGGCCCATTGAAATTGATTTACTGTTTATAAAAACAGTTGAAGAGGTTTTGCTGGATGTAAGGTTTTGTTGAATGAAAACCTTAATCGTATGTTCGATCGAAGTTTGAAAACAACTTGAAAATTGACAAAAGTCAACTTAATTAGGGTAAAGACTAAGTCTATACCTAATTAAGACCTAAATGATAAGGGTTTTTATCACTAAATATTTACAAAGTGATTGGGTTTTGAAAATCAAATGAAAACTATATTTAAAGTATTTTAAAATACATAAAAATATGTCATTTTAAACCTAATAAAGATGTATCAAATAAATAAAATTTTTGTGATTTTTTTTGTTATTCATAAAATAGATATATTAAATGAAAAGTGTGTGAAAAATAAAAATAAAATGATTTAATTTGATAGGTGATTTAAATGTATGAAGTTGTGAAGAAAATGAAGAAGAAAAGTGGTAAAAATTGGTTTTGGCCTCACCATGGTTTGAACCTACGCCCTTGAAGCCAGTGCTTAAAACACACACCAATCAGCCAACACGCGCTTGGTGTCATAGTGGTGACTCCAGTGCAATACATATGTTATTAAGTGCATAGAGCAAAAAAAGAAAATAAAATCAAAAGGTTTGGGGCGAGGGGGATTTGAACCCCAAACCTTGGGCACGCACTTCACACAAACTCACATTACCAACTGGGCTATAACGATGTATTCGTTATTGATATGCCTTGCAATAAAAATATATTAAACTTGCCCATGAATGTTTGAAAATGGCGCGCCAAACACCATCTTCGTCTTCAACCTCAAGCTCATGGAATTTTGAATTTCCAACTCTCTCGTTTCTCAACCAAATTGGATGATGTAAACATCAAACTTGCTCTAAATTCTCTCACGGTTTCAAATATGTAACTATCATAAGCTATAATTAACTACAGCTATTGAATTATCTAAAATACGTGAAGAACCCTAAAAATTGAAAATGAAATTAAATTGCTATACCGAAAAATAAATGAATGATGATAGAGGGTTTTTAATCCTCTAATGATGCTGAGTGAACTGGTATTGAGTTTTAACAAAATAAGTGCATGAATTAAAGAGGTAGATTTCAAAAACTTACCTCTGAAATTGAAGCTCGATGGCTATAGTGGATGATCCTCAGAGGGAATGGATGATTGCAAAAGCTTCTTGGGACTTTGCTGAAGCTTTCTGGGCACTTAATTCACTTGGAAATCCTCTGAATTATTCTATTCGACCCTTCTTGCTTGAGCTTCAAATGAACATGGAGGGTAGTGATTATGTGGTTACAGATGTGCTGCAGGCATCTGAATATCTTCACTATACCCTAAGGAAATTGTTGATATGCTTCAATAGCCTTGACACCTTCTGAATTGCTCTATGCTCCTCCAACTGACTTTGCTCCAAAATGAAAGTGAATATGGTGTTCTTGCACTTCCAGAAATGTTCCAGGTGCTTGGATCACTTCTACTAAGCCCTCTTGAGATGTTAGAAGGCTTACTTTCAGAAGAGAAGCTTTGGTTTGAAGAAATCGATTCTTCTTGCCAAAGATCCTTTGAAAATGATACGCAAAGGAGGGAGAGTGAGAAAGCAAGAATTTTGAGTTGCTTTGGTGTCTAATACTGAGGAGAGCACTTCTATTTATAGGCAAAATGATTTGAATACTGAGGGAGTGAAGCAAACATAGCAAAGTCACTCTTGGAGTAGCTTAGGCATGAAGAAATGTGAAATATCCAAATGCAATGATGGATTTTTTGATACCACTCCCTAGCCCTCGGTTTTTCTTGATCTTAGGGAACAATTCTGATGTAGAAATGAGCTCCAAATGGTTGGGAAGAGATTCCTTTGGTGATTCACCACTTGGCCATAAATTTCCCAAAAGTAATCATTACATAATCACATGTTCTTGTTTTTTGGAATATTATTCAATCCTTATGCAATGATGAAAATGAATACAAGGCATCTGTACTGATGTATTATGTGTCATGTAGCATCAATTGGTAGAGGTATTTGCGCAAATTGGACAAAACCAAAGTTGGTCATGTCTTGAAATTTCACTCCATGGGCCTAACTTTGAACAAGCATAACTCTTAGCTCAAAATGAATTTGGAGAAGGTTGAGCACAATTTGGAAAGCCCTTAACATGTAATTCAATTCACTAGTTTGGAGTTTCTTCAAAATCATTTGGGAAATTTGTGTAAAATGGGCTTAAAGTTTGAAGAAAACTAGGTTAAAAACACTTAAAATATTTTATTAAGTGTTTATGACCTATAACTTTCAAAACTCATATCTCTCAAATGATTGATCTTTTGAAAAAAGTTCCAATGTGAAAAGTTGTTTTATTTTGCAAGATCTACAACTTTCATGTTGGAAGTTTTTTGAGTTGTGTAGGTGAAATTTTGAGATCCATGAACTAGGTCAAAACACACCAGTTTGACTTTTTGTTGACTTTTTGATCCTTGATGGATTTTCTTGATTTTCTTTGGTCAAATGACTTCAATAATCATATATTGATGATATTGATCCTTAAAATTCACGGTTTGATCCAAAACCCTAAAATTCAAAGGTGATCTTGTACAGTTGACTTTTTCCAAATGAAGTGAAATCTTGGACTTTTGTGATGAATCAAGTTCTCCTCCTAAAATGAATGATATGAATGGAACATATTGTGGTAATAGAAGTTCTTGAACCATGTTTTGAGTTGTGGAGCGATGTCCTGATTAAAAGTCAATTGTCTAGGTGAATTAGGTCAAAAACCCTAATTTGTAGGTCAGATGAAATTGATGACTGTGGATCTTGAATTGAAGTACAATTCCCATTGGATATTTTCATAGGGATCATTTGAAGATGATTGAACCCTTTGAGTGATTCCTTGGAGCTTTTTAGGGTTTCCCAGATGTGGGCCCTGATTTTAGTCCTTGACGGGCTCAATACCCTAGTCTGGTGACCTGAGCAAGCCTGAGTCCTGATGACTGGTGTCTAATCAACATAGGTGGATAAAGGAATCAGTTGAGTCCTATGATTGTATTAGAGGTCATTTTCTTATTGATTGATCCTTTGCCTGAGCTTCTTTGTTCTTGAACACCCTCGACTGAGTGTTAGATAAGCAAGAGACTGCTCTGGGTACTTGCCTTGAGTTGATGAAGTGCCTGGAGGTGTGACATCTCAGGGGGGGTCAAAATTAGGGTATGACAAGGATGACGAAAACGATACCGCAGCCTCATTCAGTATGCTTTTGAACAGACTATGCTGACGATGCACATGCATTGTTTCAATTCCTAAACAGTGGAGATATAAGGATGTTAATCCCTCGTCAACCCCTTTGAGCCTAAGAAGTTGAAGTTTTCTTTCTCGTACAGATTAAAACCTTGATCATAACCTGGGGCAGGGTAGTTACTCAATTAACTCAATTAAACTAGCCGTTGTTTACACCAAATAATGATGGGTTCCTGCAACCATTAAGTCAGATAATCAATATCCACCAAAAAGAAAAAAAACTGTTAAGTCAAAACCTATGAAGGAGACTTATCAAAAATTGAAACATCCCGCTGACAGTAACCTCAAAATAAATAGTTCAGGCAAAAGTTAGGGATAACAAAGTCAAAAAAGGAGGTTGCTACAAATCCTCGACAAAATAAAATATTACAAAAAAGGATGACTGCCTGTCCAAATAAACTTCTGGTGCTTTAACCGTCATCAAATGTCAGTGTTACAACTTCAAGCTCTGCTAGGACTTAAACACAAAGTTAACTGAGCATAGAATCGAAGAACATCACGAAGATTGGGATGGGTTGTAACACCCCAAATCTACCCGGTAATTATAATAAAAATCAGAGTATAAATTCCAAACAACATTCATTTGAGGTATCACATATTCGTCATTTAAAAACAATTATGGCTTATTTGCCTTCATATAGATACATAGCACGTAACTTGAAACGGACAATTAAATCATTATTAAAAAATCACTTTGTTTCAAATTAAATAGTTAACTCGCAGCGGAATCATCAAACTTCATAAATATTCTAATCAAATCGTAGCATCATTGCACAGTAACTTTAAGTTACAATTTAAAACATAATTCACTTAAAAATTCAGCAAACAAATTAATAAATAAAACAATCGCTTTATCCCCCCGAGTGCTACGTATCAGAGCAAGACACCAACTCGATTAACAGCAATTAAAGACTTCATAAAATCACTTCAAATTTCCATCGCTATCTTGAGTACCTGTCAATTTCCCATGGTAGGGAAACATCATTCAGAAAGGGTGAGATATCTACCAATATAAACAAACGCATGATAAACAATATATTAGAATTAAATCATACAAAATTATCACGTTACGGCTTTCAGACAACAGTTATAATAACAATTAACCTGGACAGTTATAATAACAAAAATCAACAACAACAACGTATTAATAGTTATAACAACTATTTCTCATCTTCCAAACAATACCTGTCACAACACGTCATTAGTATAACAATTTATAATTACAACTCCATATTATCACAATTTAACAACAACTCAAATCACATCACATCACAATTAAATCACACTCATGCCACATACAATGAGACTCTACAACTGCACATGCATGTGGTACCCAGGGCTTCAGCCCCCATCGCCAATTGCCAGTTAAACAGAGGCATCAAGGCATAAGCCTTCGTCACTAATTTGCCAATCCAGGCCGTCGCCAAAAATGCATATGTATATGAATGCAACAAACACACACAACAAACAACATCATCGTCACAAGGCATAAGCCTATATCGTCGCTATACTAATAAATAGAGGTATACATCGTCACTGAAACATCCTTCAACTTCGCATAAAAAAAACAACAATTATCACCACAACAACAACTAGTTTCATCGAATCAACACGACAAAATCACAACAATTAATCAGGAATAATTTCCTAAACGAATTTAACCCCCACATATCATTCATCATGAGTCCGGTTATAGAGTTAGAACCCCACCCCTTACCTTGTATTCGGAGTCCATTCTACAATTCTACCGATCGAAGCCATCTAGCATTAGCTCCCAAACATTGCCTCTTTTAATCCGAATAAAAAGCTGAAAATTTTCCCAAATATGCAGCTACAGTGCGATGATCATATCTCACAACTCAGACCTTATTTTAAAGATCCCAACGGTCAAAAGTTAGCTATAGGTGTTGCGAACCTACCCACAAAATTTGGCGACGATCCAACGGTTAACGAATCAGGGATCTTCGATTTAGTGAGACTGCTGCAAGAAAAACGGGAATGAATTTCTCTCCTATTTTCTCTCTTCTCTACAATTTCCCATAACCAATTCCCCAAGACTTTTTCTCTTCTAATTAGTCTAATCCTTATCTTAACTTAATTTCATTAAGCCTATTGGGCCTAACATTCACACTCCACCTTTTACTACCACCATCACTTAATTAGGTCCATATAATAAATCTAGTATTTCTTCAATACTATTTCTACAACTTAATCAATTAATTAATCAACTAATTAATCATAAAAACCCATGTCAACAATTCTCAACACTCCACAAATTCAATAATTAAATTCGAAATAATTTAAATGTATTTACTTAAATAATTAATTAAATACCGGGTGTTACATGGGTACAAATAAACTTTGAGCCATTTATCTCTTGTTTCTTAAATCGTGCACCAAGCCACGTTACAACTCTTGAAAGTCCTAACTGAAGCATGGTTAGTTTGAAAGCGTACTGTCACCAAAAGGTATCCTGACTCCTTAAGGTTTGCCATAAATGCTAAGTTGATATCACGTTCTTACTAATATCACGCTTTTACACCTCCTGTTTTAATGTTTTTCAAAAAAACTCATGACAGACATATGCATTGCATCTCATGAAATTCATTATTAAACATATTCTGCTACATAATTTTAGATGTTAGCATCAGAAAGAAACTACACAGGGTACGACTAAAGACTAAAAGTCATCCCGACAGACGAAATCACTTCAGCAACAATATCTCTTACCACTGACTCAGTTGGTTAAAAAATCAATGTATACAAGGGGCACGACAGGCTTTGTCCAATCAATCTGAGGCAATAAAGTCAAGATTCAAAGAATCTCTCAGGAGCATCGAACAATCAGGGGCATTTTTCTAAGTCTATGGGTACTAGGGGCATGTCACCCATAGTACACAACTCATAAGGTCCTCACGAGGCGAATCTCTTCAAAATCCCTACTAGCTAGGGCAAAGCTATGCAAGGCATGATTGACACTTCGACCAACAAGCATTGGTGTGTCCCAATCAACACAAGCCCAGGAATGGCCGTTACTATAATCACTGGGGCAATGTTCAAGGCATCCACTCTTTCCCACAATGCCGGTTTCACAGGAGCATATCCCCACAGAGTAGTCCTCAAGAAGCTATCTTTGAATAATCTCCATAAAGGTTGGTACTTACAGTTGAGCTGAGATAGATGGAACATCGAAGAATCTATTCACCTCTCTTATCCCCAGTCAGGGTACAGCAAGATTAATCAGTCAAGGTACATCCATCCCCAAGCAGAAGTCAAAGGTCTCCAACTAAATATCCTCGAGCATGAAGCGAGAGTTCCTATTAAGACTTGTACCCCGTATCCTCTGTAACAGTCAGGGATTTATTTTCCCCGCCAGACGCTAATACCATTTGTTGTCTTCGTTGATGGAATTTTGCATTCATACATCATGTACCCCATGGCATATACATAACACTCTCATTCGTTTAAAAAACATTACAATACATGCTTCACGATATTGCATAAAACTAATGTTGCTTTTTCAATCTATTCCTACAAATCAAATGAACATTATCTTCTAGATATAATGCAGAGATAATCAAGTCAACGATTTAATTCTAACACTAATTCAAGACAGAGATTTAATTCTTATACTTAATTTTGGATATCTTCCAGAGATAGTTCAAAAACAATCAAGACAGAGATTTAGTTTTGATACTTAATTTTGGATATCTTCCAGATATAGTTTAGAAATAATCAAGACAGAGATTTAGTTTTGATACTTAATTTTGGATATCTTCTAGAGATAGTTCATAAATAATCAAGACATAGATTTAGTTCTGATACTTAATTTTGGGTATTCCCTAGAGATAGTTCAGAGATAATCAAGAAAACAATTTAGTTCTAAAACTTAGTTTCGGGTATTCTCCAGAGGTAGTTAAGAGATAATCAAAAGACTTAAGATCTAATTCTATCATCACGAACGGTGTAGACACGATCATCTTGTCGCACGCTCGCGAAAAATGAACAGAGTCGCCACCAATATATTTATCCCATAAGGGAAAGGAATATCAGAAAACCTAACAAAGGAAGGAACAGGGTCTTGCGACCAGAGAATCAAGGTACGGGAGTCGGTTACGCAAGGGGAAGGTACTAGCACCCCCCGCGCCCATCGTACTCGATGGTATCCACCTATGTTTGTTTCTATGTAAAGGGTGTGTACTATGTCTACATGCGAATGAATGCAAAAAGAAATACGGGGAAAAGAAGGAATTATTTACAAGTGTGCTCGTTCAAGCCCCGCGACTTGATGCCTACGTATCCTTTTCAGGAATCAGAGCGCCGTAGTTCGGCTCCATAGTTTTGTTTGTTTTTGTGTTTTTTAGTTGGGCGGCGTTAACGTTCGCGCTCTTGCATAAGGGATCGACCTAGGATGCAATGGAGCGGAAATAACGGTGCCCTTAAGAAAACGAGAGAAGAGAGAGAGTTTGAGTGTTTCGAGGAAATCCCTAAAGCAAGGGAAACTCGAGTTACTCTTTGGTTTGTGTTTTTTAGAAATTGGGAACTTACGCCTGAATGGGACCCTAAAGCAAGGGAGATCCAAGCACTCGAACATTCCCTAAAGCAAGGGGTGTTCAAGCTTCCATTCCCTTTTTAATGATTTTCACTTTTTTATTAATGTTTTTTAAGTGTTTTCTTTGTATTTTTTAAAGGGATTTAATTCAAGTATTTGTTAGTGTTTTATGTTGTAAAAGAAAAAGAATGCAAAAAGGGAACTAGTCTTAATTTCTACATCTATGTTATGAATTATCCTAATAGAAATAAGGAAGAAGAGCTATTTAAGCATTTCACAATATATGGCAAATATTCACAAAAGAAAAGAATTTAAAATCTAAACTATTCAAGAGAATTATTTACAAGCAACTTCATTTTTATTCAAGTGAGAAACTATTTTTGAATTAGAGACTAATAACTATCTATTTGTTTATGGATTATCAACCAATCAGAATTCAAGGAAACAACAATTAAAAAAATCAATTAAAGAAAATAAAATTCTAAAAAGTCTAATTGGGTGAAAAATGTTTTTGTCAATTTTTATTTAAGAAAAAAAATGGATTAATGTGCAAAAGAATTAAAAGAAATCAATTTTTTATATTTGTTTTTATAATAGCAAAGGGGGTGCAGCAGTAGACTAAATGAACTAAAAACGCAATGGGCCCAAACTGGGGGTGTGGTCAGTATTATGCGCTAGGGCCCAAGTTACTTAGGATATGCATCAGTAAACCTGGAGGCGCCTCAATAGTAAAGGGCACGGCCCAAACATGCATTGGCCCAAACCATCCCTAGGCTCTATCCATTCTGTCAGCAAGAGCAAGCCAAATTATCCTAGCACATTAATTGAAAAGGACGCGCTCTACACATAACATCAATAGGTCACATTAAGAATAAGTGACTAAAGGACAAAAGTGCATCTGAACCAATCACGAAGTGCCAACTCATCTGCTAATCATATGAATAAGGCCAAAACATCAAAATAGTGAAATCACCAGCCAAACATAAAGCGCCACGTAGGCGGAGCGGAAAGAGAAACGGGAAACTAGCTGACGTCGGAGACGGCGCTTCGGTCATCCTCTCCGGCACTTACCACGGCGGCCGTTTCAATCAATTCACCAGAAATGAAGAACAAAACCATCATTCAACTCGGTTTTCCACGCAGGTCGCGGACCTGCCATTACTTTTCGCATACAACAGCTCTAATGCTCTAACCGAGTCACCTTACCAAACCCTAAATTTCAAGAACTTGCTGAAACTTAAACCTAAATGCAAGAATCCGTCCACAAGCAATCACAAGGTTTCAATACACAGTTTAAACACACCAACGACCATTATTACACGCAAACCAAACCACTTTTCAAAGAACAACAGTCTTGAACAAGATATAATGAGTAGCCGGAACAGAAATGCGCCATTGAAATGCTATGAATGTTCAGAAGGTTGTTGAAAGTATACCTGAAGAATCTTGCGGGAATGCGAGGCAAAAGAATGTTACCGGTTGCTTCTCGAAATTCAAGGAAGGATGAGGAGACGGCGGTTTTCGGTTGGTGAAGCTGAGGAACGCTTGAAGAGCTTGACGATGGTGAAACTGCAGGTTGATGAATGACGGAGATGATAGAGATGAGAGATGAGTGGCGCTTGTTGATGATAGATGAAGGTTTGTTGTGGTGGAGGATGGCGGTTGTGTGGAGTTTGTTACGGTGAAGAGCGGTGACTGTTATGGCCTGAGAAGTTTGTTACGGTGGCCGGGAAAGTTGGTTACGGTGGCGGTGGGTGGTGGAAGGAATGGAGAAAGAGAATGAGGGAGAGTGAGGAAAAAAAGAGTGTGAAATGAGAATGGGAGAGAGGAGAGAATGAAGGATTTTGGAAAGTGAGGTGTGTTGAGAAAATGAATCGTGTGTGAGTGTGTGAAGGCAACTCTTTATTTATATGGTGAGTGATTATGAAGTGATGATGATTTCTTGAATGTGGAGCCTAGGAGTATAGCTTGCAGCAACTTTCTTATTTTTGAATGTGGGACTTTGAAGACTTAAAGAACAAGCTTAAGCAATTGTGGCATGGTTCAATATACTTTCTCATATGGCAGCAAAACAAGCTTTTATGGCAATGCATCAAGTGTTATGTGTATGGGGTAAGTTTCATGCAAGCTTTCGAAGTGTGTGGTATTTGCATGGTTAGCAATGGCAATGTGATGGTGTGTGGGATGGCTTTGTACACTATGCTGCAGCAACAATGGTAATGCCAAAATCATGTTCATGCCTCTACTTTGAATATTGATATCTCAAACTATAAAGCACCAATCATTCCAAACTCAAGTGCATCATGAAGAGGGCATGTGATTAAAGAGCTTTGGTGTTTGAGAGTCCTTGAGATGAGGTTTGTACATGGAGTGAGAGGCTTGCAAACATGCTGGTTCGAAACACTTGAATGCTTGAGCGTGTGGATTTAACTTGTGCCTTGACCTTGGCAGAAATGCAGTTAGGTAGAGGAGAGACTTTGTGGCCTTGCAACCTTCCCCACGTATGTCCAAAATTGGTGATACTGGGCTCAATAGATAGAGGACATGGCAAAGAGTGACTTAGAATCAACCTTATTCAAGTTGAAGACTTGAGGAGGAAGAAAGAGGCGTTGAGATTTGGCCCACCACATGTTTGCTGAAATGCCTTGCGTGCCCAGCATTTTGTTCCTTGGCTGCCTGCAGAGTTGGTCAGGGTTGGGGCACCACTTTGAGGACTTGTATCTCACTCAATTTTTGTCCAATTGTACCCAATCTTGTTTCAATGGATAGAGGAGATGGCAAGGAAGAGAATGATACCAAGTTTGCATTCATGTCCCTTCTGTAGAGCTCAAGAAATGGCTGGAGATTTAGCATGCCATTTGTTTGTGAAAATGCCAGGTCATGACCTGACTTGTGACCTGGAATATGACTTGGTTCAAATGAGTTTCCAGCAACTTCACACCACTTTAACTCTTCATACAAGCTTCAAATGAAAAAGTGTCCAACTACAAAGTTGTTTTCCTCCATGAGAGGAACAACTTTGATGTTGGGAATTTTCCCAAAAAATGTCATTTGCCACGTGTAAACTGATGGTGAAGTGGACTGCTCAACTAGATTTCCAATGCCAAAATTTTTCTAAGCGTTGAAACTTTCTATTTTTGTCATTTTTTCTATTTTTGGCAACTTTTTGTCAAACTCCCGATTTTATCCCTTCTTCGACTTTTCTTGCCCGATTTTCCACCAAAAGTCAATATTTGAATAATTCTTCTGATTTTGACCCAAAAGTCAACTGTTCTGATTTTTCCGACTATTGATGAAATTCCCGATTAAATCTCTTCCAGTCAAATCTAGTCAAACAAACACATCCACGCAGTCAGTACGAGAAGCTTTTCACACATAGAAGCCGTTCCTGATTGAACGCTGACCAGAAAGTCAACTGGTTGACTTTGGTCAAAGAAACCCTGATTCAGAGAACCGGATGATTTGCAAGCTTGTGTCCTTCAACCAATGCCTTGACTTGAGACAGAGAGAGAGACCCCAGTCTAAGAGTACTTCCTTGAACATTGAACCACATGATTACACCTCAGTCTTCTTACTCCCTGATCAGAAATTCTTTGCAACTGAGCTTTTTCTTGCTAGCCCTTGAATAGCACCTATGATATGAATGCATGGGTATGGATTATGACCTAAGTGATGTATGTACATGAATGCAAAGCCTAAGCCAGTTAGAAGTTAAAGGGTAGGACAAATTTGGGGTATGACAGCTGCCTCTATTTAATCGTCTTATACTCGAAGGTGAGATTGGCGCCGGCCTTTCGAACATTCGAAGTAGAAGAAGATTAAATACCGAAGACCTGAAATTTGTCCTAAGGAGATGGAGTGGTTTTTTATTTCTTTATTTTTGTTTTGATATCTGCTGGGGAAAGAGAATTTTGTTTTTTTTTTGTTTTTTTTTTGGTGGAAAAGTTTATGGTAAGCAATGTTTGGATGGTGATAGCTTGTAACGTAGCCAAGGTGCCAATACAAGGTTCTCAATGGAAATGGTTGTTGTATGAAACTGTGATTTGTAAATACGGGTTCGATGGAATGATAGGATCTACGATCCACAAGAATGAAAAAGATGAGGATAAGGTCAACGGACCTACGATCCACGGGAAATGAAAAAGATGAGGATAAGGTCAACGGACCTACGATCCACAAGAATGAAAAGGATGAGGATAAGGTCAACGGACCTATGATCCACAAGAATGAAAAAGATGAGGATAAGGTCAACGACTACGATCCACAAGAAATGAAAAAGATGAGGATAAGGTCAACGGACCTACGATCCACAGGAATGCAAAGGATGAGGATAAGGTCAACGGACCTACGATCCACAGGAATGAAAAAGATGAGGATAAGGTCAACGGACCTACGATCCACAAGAATGAAAAAGATGAGGATAAGGTCAACGGACCTACGATCCACAAGAATGAAAAAGATGAGGATAAGGTCAACGGACCTACGATCCACGGGAAATGAAAAAGATGAGGATAAGGTCAACGGACCTACGATCCACAAGAATGAAAAAGATGAGGATAAGGTCAACGGACCTACGATCCACAAGAATGAAAAAGATGAGGATAAGGTCAACGGACCTACGATCCACAAGAAATGAAAAAGATGAGGATAAGGTCAACGGACCTACGATCCACAGGAATGCAAAGGATGAGGATAAGGTCAACGGACCTACGATCCACAAGAATGAAAAAGATGAGGATAAGGTCAACGGACCTACGATCCACAGGAAATGAAAAAGATGAGGATAAGGTCATCGGACCTACGATCCACAGGAATGCAAAGGATGAGGATAAGGTCAACGGACCTACGATCCACAGGAATGAAAAAGATGAGGATAAGGTCAACGGACCTACGATCCACAAGAATGAAAAAGATGAGGATAAGGTCAACGGACCTACGATCCACAGGAATGCAAAGGATGAGGATAGACAACGAGGCCGGAGCACGAGAAGATTATTGAAAACACTTAGGTTGGGGATTGAGAAAACCAAGTATCGGCACCGTGGGTAAAGGAGGTTTGTAATGGAGTAGAAGATATCAATTGGAATTTGTAAGGACAATCTTTCTTGTGGGGATGTATCATTGTCTTGATTGAGGGATGATTTGCATTATCTGGCTTATGCTTTGTATGCATGTTTGACTTTTTCAATGGGGTAATGTTCCGCTTTTGACGGATATGCTACGCTTTTGAGGATGCAATGTTATATGCAACGGAAACTATATGCCAAGTGCCAAATAAAGGCATTAGTGATAGAGGAGCAAAACCATTGGGGTCCGTTGCTTATTCTCTTGAGACGCCATTGTAGATGGGCGTTTGGAAACCTCATAGTGCCAAAGACTATTGGCAACTGTGTGGAGGGTCAGAATATAGCTCTGCTGGGGAGGAAGTGACTTTGCTCGACTTTCCTTACATCCTATACTGCTTGGGGAATCATGAGTTTTTTTGGGGGACCATTCTTTGTCTGCCATATTGAAGAGGGATATGGACCTTTTCATGTGCTCCATGCTTACCAGTACTGATGAATTATACTCTGGAACTTTCATGCGGGATGATGATGACCTTTGTGACATATCATGAGCCAAGATGACGGCTAGAACCTGCAACCTGCACGGAAAACAACGTTTGGATGCAAATGGTGCCCCTTAGAGCACTTTTATGTTTATGTAACATCATGTTTCGTTTTGATTTTGTGATTATCGCCCCCATGCTTTCAATGCAATGTTTAATAACGAATGAGGTAGTTGCAAGGAAGCCTGTGAATGTTTAATCAAAAGATCCTATGCCCCCATGCCCCCATGCTTTTAGTTGCAATGTTTAATCAAAAGATCATTTTATTGATGGAATGCCTGTGAATAGGCTTCTGTACAAGGAAGCAACTCCTAAATGAGGTAGTTGCGAAAAAGAAAATAAAAATGCAAAGAGCAAAATGGCAAAGAAAAATGCTCGGATTTCCATTAAAACTGATATTGCTACAGTTCCCATATCCTCGATCCTCTCAATGCTTTGCTTCAGAAGGGCAATGGTTGGATTGATCCGTCTGTTCTGCCAAGGGCGTATAGTGGTCTTTGTGAAAGATATTCAGACTGCAGCCTCTCGCTTTTGATCCCTAACTTTTTCCTGGATCGCCCTTTCGGGTTTTCAATCCAGCGGGATGCCCCTTTTTGCCTAAGTCGCCCTTTCGAGTTTTCAACTTAGCGGGTTATTCTCTTTTTTTTTTTTTTTTATCCCTAATTTTTGCCCAAACCCTTTTGGTTTGCCGGGATGCCCTTATTTTTGCCTAGGTACGTCGACCTAGCGGGTCTTTTATGCGTAGTATTTTTTGACTGAGTCTGAATTGACTGGAAGCGGAACGTCTTCCCCATCCATCTTTGTCAGGATTAAAGCACCACCCGAAAATGCTTTCTTCACAATGTATGGTCCCTCATAGTTGGGAGTCCATTTGCCCCTTGGATCAGTGTGAATTGGCAAGATCTTCCTTACGACTAGGTCACCTGTGTGGAATTCTCGAGGCCGAATTTTCTTGTCATACGCTTTCTTGATCCTCTTTTGGTACAACTGGCCATGGCAGATAGCAGATAAGCGTTTCTCCTCAATTAGATTGAGATGATCAAGCCTCGTTTGAACCCATTCCGTTTCATCGAGTTTGGCGTCCATCAAGACTCTCAACGAAGGAATTTCCACTTCGACAGGTAATACAGCCTCCATACCGTAGACAAGAGAAAAGGGAGTTGCCCCAGTTGAAGTACGAACCGAAGTCCTATAGCCATGCAAAGCAAATGGCAACATCTCATGCCAATCTTTATACGTTCTAACCATTTTCTGGACGATCTTCTTTATATTCTTGTTAGCAGCTTCGACTGCGCCGTTCATCTTTGGCCGATAGGGTGATGAATTGTGATGTTCAATCTTGAACTCTTCACACAACTCTGCCATCATCTTGTTATTAAGATTGGACCCATTATCAGTGATGATCTTGTTTGGAACCCCATATCGGCATATGATCTCTTTCTTGATGAAGCGAATAACGACTTGCTTGGTTACGTTCTTGTAAGAAGCAGCTTCAACCCATTTGGTGAAGTAGTCGATAGCAACAAGAATAAATCTGTGCCCATTTGAAGCTTGTGAATCATGTCGGCATATACTTGGCATTTGTGACACTTCTTCACGTATACATAACAATCACTTTCAATCGTCATCCAATAATATCCTGCTCGCAAGATCTTTTTGGCCATAGAATGTCCACTGGAATGAGTTCCAAAAGATCCTTCATGAATTTCCCGCATGATCAATTCTGCTTCGTGTCTATCCACGCATCTGAGCAAAACTGAATCATAGTTTCTTTTGTACAGGACGTCTCCTGACAAGAAGAATTTGGATGCTAACCTTCGAAGCGTTCGCTTATCACCAATCGTAGCATCTTCGGGATACCCTTGCTTCTCAACATACCTCTTGATGTCGTAATACCATGGCTTTTCATCATACACATCTTCAGTAGTGAGACAATGAGTAGGGAATGCATGGGCAGGCTCTTTGTAACGGAGGATCGTTATGTCTGGCACTTCCTTAGGGGAGCTAACTCTGAACATAGCCGCCAAAGTAGCCAAAGCATCTACCAATTGATTTTCCTCTCGGGGGATGTGATTGAAAGTGATTTCCTCGAAAGCGGGCAGCAACTCCAAGATATAGTCCTTATAAGGAACTAAATTGGGGTGTCTTGTCTCCCAATCACCTCTCACTTGATGTAAAACCAAGGCAGAATCCCCATACACCTCAAGGATCTTGATCCTCATATCAATGGCTGCTTCGAGACCCATTATGCAAGCTTCGTATTCTGCGACATTGTTTGTGCAATCAAAGCATATTCTAGCTGTGAAAGGGATGTGAGTTTGACGAGGAGAAGTCAAAATTGCCCCAATACCATGGCCCATAGCATTTGATGCACCATCGAACGTGAGAGTCCACCGCTCTCCTGGTTCGGGTCCTTCATTATCATCTAGTTTCATGATATCTTCATCAGGAAAGTCAAACTTCATTGACTGATACTCTTCTAATGGTTGATGAGCGAGATGATCTGCAAGGACACTTCCTTTAATGGCCTTCTGTGTGACATACTGGATTCGTATTCTGATAAAAGCATTTGCCATCGGGCTAGTCTTCCTGTAAGGGCCGATTTTTCAAAGATGTACTTTATCGGGTCCATTTTGGAGATCAATAGAGTGGTGTGAGTCAACATATACTGCCTCAGTCGGCGAGCAGCCCATACCAAAGCACAGCAAGTTTTCTCGAGTAGTGAGTAACGGGATTCACAATCGGTAAACTTTTTGCTCAGGTAATAAATGGCGCACTCTTTTCGACCAGACTCGTCATGCTGGCCCAACACACACCCCATAGATCCTTCAAGCACAGTTAAGTACATAAGAAGCGGCCTCCCAGGAACCAGAGGTATGAGAATTGGTGGCTCTTGGAGATACTGCTTGATCTTTTCGAAGGCTTCCTGACAATGACCATCCCAACGGATATCTTGATTCTTGCGCAGCAACTTAAAGATGGGTCACAGGTGTCAGTGAGATGAGAAATGAACCTGGCTATGTAATTCAATCTCCCAAGGAACCCTCGAACTTCTTTTTCATTCTTCGGTGCTGGCATGTTCTGTATTGCTCTTACTTTATCAGGGTCGACCTCAATCCCTCGTTGGCTCACAATGAATCCAAGTAACTTTCCAGATCGCACTCCAAAAGTGCACTTGTTTGGATTAAGCCTCAACTTGAATATTCGCAAACGAGCAAACAATTTCTCAAGATATACCAAGTGTTCCTCCTCAGTTTGGGATTTTGCAATCATATCATCGACGTACACCTCAATCTCTTTATGGATCATGTCATGGAAGAGAGTCACCATTGCTCGTTGATATGTTGCACCAGCATTCTTAAGGCCAAAAGGCATCACCTTATAACAATACGTACCCCACGGAGTGGTAAAAGTAGTCTTAGTCATATCTTCAGGAGCCATCTTTATTTGATTATAGCCAGAAAAACCATCCATGAAGGAGAACACCGAATACTGAGCAGTGTTGTCGACTAACACATCAATATGAGGCAGAGGAAAATCATCCTTCGGACTTGCCCTATTCAAATCTCGGTAGTCGACACACATGCGTACTTTTCCGTCCTTCTTAGGAACAGGGACGATGTTCGCAATCCAAGGAGGATATTCACACACAGATAAGAAACCAGCCTTCAACTGTTTTTCAACTTCTTCCTTGATTTTCAAAGCCATATCAGGTCGAGTTCTTCGTGGTTTCTGTTTTACAGGTGGACATTCTGGTTTGAGCGGTAACCTGTGCATAACTATATCCGTGTCTAAACCAGGCATGTCTTCGTATGACCAGGCGAAGATGTCAACATACTCTCGAAGCAGCTCAATCAACCTTCTCTTTACATCATCTTGCAAAGCGGCCCCTATCTTGACTTCTCTCTTTGCTTCTTCTGAACCGAGGTTGATGATTTCTATGGCTTCCTGATGTGGCTGAATAGATTTCTCCTCTTGTCTCAAAAGTCTTGCCAATTCCTCAGGGACTTCACAATCTTCCCCACTATCCTCATCAGCTTGGTCAATTGGATTCTCAAGGATATTAAGACGTGGAACTGTAACATTATCATTTTTGATGGAATTCGAGCCGGATCTGCACGATGGATGATTTATGCCTTAGAATGCAACACATAAAAAAAAGAAAAAGCTTTGCCATTTTTGAAAAAGTTTTTAAAGTAAAAACAAAAATGAAAGAAATGGAACAGTAATTGCATGCGAAGATATGATTTTCAATTAATATTAAACAAATTGAAACAACATGGTGGCCCTTTTTTGTACAAGTGGTCAAAATGCTTAGGGCGAAGCATATGACTTATCGAAACAAGAAAATTACATCTCCATAAAAGTGACTCTGGGGATGTCCAAGATAGTCCAATTGTTGAGTTCCTGTCCAGGCGCAGCATGGCAAATGAATCTGGAGAGATCTTCTTCGTCATCATCATCCACGGCGAGAACCTGACTTCCAGAACTGGTGCTTGCACTGACGAACACTTGAGAAATGGGGGGAATCACCTTCTTTCCGGGAATTATGCTGAGCTGAGTAGAAGAAGATGGTTGATACCCAAGGCCATACTTGTCTCGCTTCTCATGAACATCGATCAGCTTGCCCCAGGCACTATGGGGAGTACCAGCTTCTAAGAAGGCCTTAGCATCATTTAAAGACGAGAGGGGTGCTCCGAATTCCTTCTTATTCTCAACCACAGGGAGTTTATCAACCGACACGATCTCTAAAGCTTGAAAAGGTGTCTCTTGTATCTCCCCATCCACTTCAACATAACGGCATGATGCCAGATTATTGACTATCAAATCTTCTTCACCAGTGATCACAACAATCTTGTCATTCACAACAAATTTCAAACACTGATGGAGGGTAGATGTCACAGCCCCAGCAGCATGGATCCAAGGACGACCCAAGAGGCAAGTGTATGAAGGACGTATATCCATAACATAGAAGGCAATATAGAACATGTGAGGACCAATCAAGACAGGCAGATCAATTTCCCCTTCTACGGACCTTCTAGAACCATCAAACGCTCTGACACTCATAGTGCATGGTCTCATCATAATCCCATCCATACTCAGATTAAACAAAGTGGTCTTGGGCATCACATTAAGAGAAGAACCTGTATCAATCAGAACTCGAGACAACACAGCATCCAGACACTTGACGGAGATATGCAACGCTTTGTTGTGCGCTCTACCCTCAGGTGGAAGTTCATCATCAGAAAAACCCAAACAATTACCAGCAGCAATGTTGGTCACAACCCCTTCAAACTGAGGCACGGTAATGTCTTGAGTTACGTGAGCGGAAGCCAGAACTTTCATAAGAGCATCACGGTGAGCTTCTGAGTGCACCAAAAGGGACAAGATGGAGATTTTAGCTTGAGTTTGGTCAAGTTGATCAATCACCTTGTAGTCACTTTTCTTAATGATTCTCAGAAGTTGCTCGGCGTCTTGTGCGTTACGGGTCTCAAGAGGATCAACAACAGCTTGCTTCCCCTTTGTTTGTGCACTAGCATCCTTGTTGGTTTCTTTTGGAAGTGGGGGAGGAGCAGCAAAGATCCGACCACTACGGGTAATGCCACTAGTGCCAGTAATATTAGTGATGCTCGAATTACCCACTGGAGGACAATCATATTTCTTTCCTCGAATATACACAGCATTATAACTCCAAGGAACAACCTTGGAATTACTCACAGGAGAGGGAACGAGAGATGAGTTTGAAGGGGTCAGAGGGGCATCTGGAACCTGGATAACCAACGGAGTTCTCGGAGCCAGAATGGCCAAGGGAGTACTCGGAGCATGGATGATCAAAGGAGTACTTTGGGCTTTTGTCGTATCAGCAGGAGAATAAGGGATCTCTAGAATATCCACTTCGTCATCAGGAACAATCTTTTCCACTCTAATGACACCTTCATTCATCAGCTTTTGGATCTCCTCCCTCAACCTGACACATTCCTCTGGATTAGAAGAACACTGCAAACAGAAGTCATGTAGTTCACACAGAATCCTTTGTTGCACAAGATGTTCTCTGACCATTGCAAGCGGCATTTTGACTTCATTCACCTCAGTTACCAGGATTTGTTCGTCACATAATTCAACAGCATTGGTCGTACCTGCATGGGGAGGCATAGGATTATTCTGCACATTAAGACCAGTAGGAGTGAACGAGATGAGCTTGTCATCGAGAAGATCCTGGACTTTGTATTTTAACGCTTTACACTTTTCAATCGTATGGCCTGGAGCGCCTAAATGGAATTCACAACGAGCATTAGCATCATATCCTGGAGGAAGAGGACTAGGCGGAGGGCCCAATTCACGGAGTTGCACCAACTGACCAGCAAGTAATTGGGGAAGGAGCTGGGCATACGGCATCGGAATCGGATCTATACGCCTATCAGGGTACCTCTGCCTTTGTGGAGCTCTTTGACCTTGAGGCCTAGGATTCTGTTGACGGTTCTGAGGAGCAGCAACTTGTTGTTGTGGTACGAAAGGTTGTTGGGGTGCCATCCATGGTTGTGGAAATGCAGCAGCGTATGCCTGAGGGGCATACGGATTGGGAACAACATATGGCATCGGGTAGTAAGGAGGTGGAACAACAGAGTATACTGGAGTTCGACCTTGGTCAACTGAAGCAGTACTGGTTTCACCTTCTTTCTTCTTCACAAACCCAGAATACGGCTTCTTACCATTACCACTTGAGTTGCTAGGACTAGTAACACCCTGAATGGTACCAGCTTTTACACAGTTCTCAACCCGTTCACCAATGATGACCACATCTGAGAAGGACGGAGAAGTATTACTAACCATGTGCTGAAGGTACGGCCCTTTCAGAGTACCCATAAACAGATCAATCAATTCTCGGTCAAGAAGAGGAGGTTGAACTCGAGCAGCAAGTTCACGCCACCTCTGGGCATATTCTTTGAAAGATTCTTCAGACTTTTGTGACATATTTTGCAGTTGGGCACGGCTAGGAGCCATAGCAGTATTGTAGTGGTATTGTTTCAAGAAGGCATCAACAAGTCCTCCCCAAGTACTGACATTGGCCCTCTCAAGTTTCATATACCACTCCAACGGGGCTCCTGTGAGACTGTCTTGGAAGAAATGCATAAGCAGAGGTTCGTTCTCGGCGTGAGCGGCCATCTTACGACAGTAAGAACGAATGTGAGTTTCTGGGCAAGTAACTCCCTTGTACTTATCAAAATCTGGCACCTTGAACTTCGGTGGAATAACAATTCCAGGTACCAAGCTCAAAGCAGCGGTATCGAAACTCGAAGTTTTAGCAACCTCAACGGCCTTAAGGCGTTCTTCGAGAGCTTGGTACATCTTAGCAGTCTCGGTCAACTCAGCAGTAAGATCATGTTCAAGATCAATAACCTCATGGTGGTCATCTACTACCTTTGCTATCCCCTCAACAGGAATCTCCTTAGTTTTTACTCCCCCATCAGCAGAGTTGGTAGGAGTATCCTTGATCAATCCAGCAACGCTCTTTCTGAGCTCTTCTTGTCCTTGGACAACGACATGGAGAGTCTCCATAAGTTGGGTCATTCTTTCCCCCATAACATCCATATCCCTACGGAGGGCAGCTTGATTCTGTTCAAATTGATCCATGATTCTTTTCTCGTTGTTTCTGGTGCGGTAAGGATGTAAGAAAGTCAGCTTCGTCGTCGGGAAAGAGATCTGTGTTGGAAGGGACCCCAATTAGAATCTGATAAAAACCTGTAAATGCAATATGATATGAGTGCATGGGTGCATGTGTGCATGTTTTATTATTTTCAAGCCTTTTTAGCTTTGTCCCAAACCAACAACACAAGATAACGGAGAAGATAGTGGAGCATAAACAAGATAAGCACAACCAAAATAAGTCAACATAATTGATTAATTCTGCAACCAAGTTCTTGAAATACAAAATATTCTGCTCCCATGAGCCAACAAATACATTAATAGAAATAAGAATCCCATCCAACAAGTCTGGTGGTGATTCTTCAACAAAGTCAACACCAAGCAGGATCTCCCATGTCCAAATGACGAAGAGGGCTATCTCCAATGTTCTTATAGCTTCAGGTCTTCATTTCTTCAAAAAGCTTTTTAGTCTCAGCACGGGTTGGCCTCTTAATGATCTCCTGAATCAGCAGGTCCTTTCTGAAATGCATTGTTTCCATGTAGCGGTTCTTTAACTCCCAGCATCTGGCTTCCTCTTGAGCTTGGGTACTACCTTGACCTTTTTCTTCTACTTGACCCTTCAGCTTTCGGATTTCTTCATAGCATTTTTCTAAGGTCCCTTGGCGTTCCAACAAGAGTTTGTCGGCTTTCTTTCGACGAGCCCTTTCTGAATTGGCTTCTTTAGTCTGAATCTGGAGTCTTTCAATCAAATCTGCCAACTGGGCCTCGTAATGTTCTTTCAGCTTCTTCTCTTGAGTTTCAGTAAATTTAGGGTCTATGGTCACCCTTGGCCTTTTCTGAGAAGTACTTCCTCTAGCATACAATTCTTCAAGCTCTATTTCTCTCATTTTCAACTTATGAAGAGCAGAAAGCTTCTCTTGCCTATCAGTATTCATCTTAACTTGCATTGTTTCCATTTGTTCAGTCAATTTCCGATTCTGCTCAACAGTTTGATTATAACGAGGCATGGAGACAATGTTGGGTTGTTTACCAGCAGGAGGGTACAAAGGGTCCTTAGGAGGGAAAGGCATCCCTTGAACAGCAACCACAGACTCGACCCACTTAGTATAATCCTCATAAGTAGCACAGTCTCGCTGACCAAAATGTTTCTTATCTCTCCAACAAATACTCTTCCAGGCTTGTACAGCTTCTGCCATCTGCCCATTGTCGGTGGCCACATGATAGAAAATGTTCTCAGCTATCTCTGTTTGCTCAGGTGGACTGATAAAAGCATATCCAAATGTTCTTTTGGCCAAGATGGGGTTATAGTTGATTCCGCCCCTAAGACCCATGAGAGGTACGTTTTTGAACTTTCCGCAACTCATAATAACTTCCCTGTCATCTAAAGCGCTATTGTACCAGACAATATCTTTAGCCCTCAGCCCCATAATCCTTTCAACCCATTTAGATGTGTGCCTACTATCAACGAAAGCTCCACGCTCAGGCAGATGTGACCTGAACCATCGGTATAACAACGGAGCACAGAGTCTAACCAGACCTCCCTTACCTCCCTTCTGACCATTCTTGTGATGAATGGAGTGATAAACATCCCCCAAAAGTGTAGGAACCGGATTCTGCAAGATGAACATATGAATTGCATTCATGTCAACAGAGTTAGGAACGTCTGAGAACAACACGATGCCATATATACTTAGAGCCAAGATAGCCCTAAATGTGTCCCATTCCTTTGCTTCAGCAGCCTCACAACCCCTTTTAACCAGAAACTCCATGCAAAAACCAAAACCTCCTCCCTTCTTGGTGAGATTTGCTTCCACGACCGACTTGCTCAAATAAAGAGCCTTAGCAATTTCAATGGAATCGGGGGCCTTCATGGTGCTATAGTATGACACTTCCTTCTTTATAGGGATGCCAAGAAATAGGGAATACTCTTCCAATGTAGGAACCAAGAGGTAGTCGGTGAACGTGAAGCAGCGGAGGGAAGGATTATAGAACTGAAGCAAAGTATGAACTCCCTCTTGCTCGTACTTGGTGAACGGCATCTTGAGAAGACTCAGAATGTACCCATATTTTTCTCGGAAATTGGTTGACTCATCTGGCGTAATCTTCTTTGCTAAACACTCAAGGGAATCCAGATTCGGATTCAGGAAAGAATAAGAGGGGTTGCGTCTAACAGTCTTCATTGGTGTGGCCATGTGTTGGTCGGAGACAAAGCCAAAAGTTCCTGAAAATAAATGAACATGCATGTTAAATGATATGGCGGAATGCATTTCATTGGGAGAATCCTAAAGTCTTTTCACTATTTCTTTTCTTTTTCTTTTCTTTTTCTTTTCTTTTTCTTTTTTCTTTTTCTTTTTTCTTTTTCTTTTTTGCAAAAAGAGTATATACATCTTTTTTTGAAATAGACTTTAGGATTCTCCACGAATGAAGTGAGGTGGATGCAATAGCATGATGTGTCATGTGTCATGTGTGTGATGTAGTGAGAGACTGAATGTCCCTCGCAACTCTGAATAACTGGATAATACTGAGTGTAGCAGGTTCAAAATTCCGGCTTTAGATTGCAAAACGGAAATCAGGGTATGATGAAGGCTAGTATCCTGTCCCACCCCAAACTCACGGGTATGAATTCTAGACACGGACAGGTGGTCCCTAATGGTCACTAGGGTCTACAGTTCCCATGGGGTACAATGTGTTTGTGGCAGCAAGGGTGCCAGACACAGTGTTCCATGAAAGAACCTCGCCCAGTTGTGGTACCCCATGTTGAACTCGATCGTAGCAAGGGCCACGGGAGTCAACATGAGCATCCACGCTAATCCTATGTGTCACTTGGCCTGGGTAGTGGGCCTTTTACCTCACACAAACCCCCCACCTGCAAAACAGAACAGAAGACCCCAAGGAACACAAAATATAATCCATATGCATGATGTGCAAGCAGAAATAAACATGATATGCAAGCAGAAAATAAACATGCAAACATATATACAAGATATAGACATAAAACAAATAAACACCCAATAAAATAAAACAAACAAAGGCTAGGATCGACTTGCTTAGGTACTCCCCAGCAGAGTCGCCAGCTGTCGCACGCTCGCGAAAAATGAACAGAGTCGCCACCAATATATTTATCCCATAAGGGAAAGGAATATCAGAAAACCTAACAAAGGAAGGAACAGGGTCTTGCGACCAGAGAATCAAGGTACGGGAGTCGGTTATGCAAGGGGAAGGTACTAGCACCCCCCGCGCCCATCGTACTCGATGGTATCCACCTATGTTTGTTTCTATCTAAAGGGTGTGTACTATGTCTACATGCGAATGAATGCAAAAAGAAATACGGGGAAAAGAAGGAATTATTTACAAGTGTGTTCGTTCAAGCCCCGCGACTTGATGCCTACGTATCCTTTTCAGGAATCAGAGCGTCGTAGTTCGGCTCCATACTTTTGTTTATTTTTGTGTTTTTTAGTTGGGCGGCGTTAACGTTCGCGCTCTTGCATAAGGGATCGACCTAGGATGCAATGGAGCGGAAATAACGGTGCCCTTAAGAAAACGAGAGAAGAGAGAGAGAGTTTGAGTGTTTCGAGGAAATCCCTAAAGCAAGGGAAACTCGAGTTACTCTTTGGTTTGTGTTTTTTAGAAATTGGGAACTTACGCCTGAATGGGACCCTAAAGCAAGGGAGATCCAAGCACTCGAACATTCCCTAAAGCAAGGGGTGTTCAAGCTTCCATTCCCTTTTTAATGATTTTCACTTTTTTATTAATGTTTTTTAAGTGTTTTCTTTGTATTTTTTAAAGGGATTTAATTCAAGTATTTGTTAGTGTTTTATGTTGTAAAAGAAAAAGAATGCAAAAAGGGAACTAGTCTTAATTTCTACATCTATGTTATGAATTATCCTAATAGAAATAAGGAAGAAGAGCTATTTAAGCATTTCACAATATAAGGCAAATATTCACAAAAGAAAAGAATTTAAAATCTAAACTATTCAAGAGAATTATTTACAAGCAACTTCATTTTTATTCAAGTGAGAAACTATTTTTGAATTAGAGACTAATAACTATCTATTTGTTTATGGATTATCAACCAATCAGAATTCAAGGAAACAACAATTAAAAAAATCAATTAAAGAAAATAAAATTCTAAAAAGTCTAATTGGGTGAAAAATGTTTTTGTCAATTTTTATTTAAGAAAAAAAATGGATTAATGTGCAAAAGAATTAAAAGAAATCAATTTTTTATATTTGTTTTTATAATAGCAAAGGGGGTGCAGCAGTAGACTAAATGAACTAAAAACGCAATGGGCCCAAACTGGGGGTGTGGTCAGTATTATGCGCTAGGGCCCAAGTTACTTAGGATATGCATCAGTAAACCTGGAGGCGCCTCAATAGTAAAGGGCACGACCCAAACATGCATTGGCCCAAACCATCCCTAGGCTCTATCCATTCTGTCAGCAAGAGCAAGCCAAATTATCCTAGCACATTAATTGAAAAGGACGCGCTCTACACATAACATCAATAGGTCACATTAAGAATAAGTGACTAAAGGACAAAAGTGCATCTGAACCAATCACGAAGTGCCAACTCATCTGCTAATCATATGAATAAGGCCAAAACATCAAAATAGTGAAATCACCAGCCAAACATAAAGCGCCACGTAGGCGGAGCGGAAAGAGAAACGGGAAACCAGCTGACGTCGGAGACGGCGCTCAAGTCATCCTCTCCGGCACTTACCACGGCGGCCGTTTCAATCAATTCACCAGAAATGAAGAACAAAACCATCATTCAACTCGGTTTTCCACACAGGTCGCGGATCTGCCATTACTTTTCGCATACAACAGCTCTAATGCTCTAACCGAGTCACCTTACCAATTCCTAAATTTCAAGAACTTGCTGAAACTTAAACCTAAATGCAAGAATCCGTCCACAAGCAATCACAAGGTTTCAATACACGGTTTAAACACGCCAACGACCATTATTACACGCAAACCAAACCACTTTTCAAAGAACAACAGTCTTGAACAAGATATAATGAGTAGCCGGAACAGAAATGCGCCATTGAAATGCTATGAATGTTCAGAAGGTTGTTGAAAGTATACCTGAAGAATCTTGCGGGAATGCGAGGCAAAAGAATGTTACCGGTTGCTTCTCGAAATTCAAGGAAGGATGAGGAGACGGCGGTTTTCGGTTGGTGAAGCTGAGGAACGCTTGAAGAGCTTGACGATGGTGAAACTGCAGGTTGATGAATGACGGAGATGATAGAGATGAGAGATGAGTGGCGCTTGTTGATGATAGATGAAGGTTTGTTGTGGTGGAGGATGGCGGTTGTGTGGAGTTTGTTACGGTGAAGAGCGGTGACTGTTATGGCCTGAGAAGTTTGTTACGGTGGCCGGGAAAGTTGGTTACGGTGGCGGTGGGTGGTGGAAGGAATGGAGAAAGAGAATGAGGGAGAGTGAGGAAAAAAAGAGTGTGAAATGAGAATGGGAGAGAGGAGAGAATGAATGATTTTGGAAAGTGAGGTGTGTTGAGAAAATGAATCGTGTGTGAGTGTGTGAAGGCAACTCTTTATTTATATGGTGAGTGATTATGAAGTGATGATGATTTCTTGAATGTGGAGCCTAGGAGTATAGCTTGCAGCAACTTTCTTATTTTTGAATGTGGGAGTTTGAAGACTTAAAGAACAAGCTTAAGCAATTGTGGCATGGTTCAATATACTTTCTCATATGGCAGCAAAACAAGCTTTTATGGCAATGCATCAAGTGTTATGTGTATGGGGTAAGTTTCATGCAAGCTTTTGAATTGTGTAGTATTTGCATGGTTAGCAATGGCAATGTGATGGTGTGTGGGATGGCTTTGTACACTATGCTGCAGCAACAATGGTAATGCCAAAATCATGTTCATGCCTCTACTTTGAATATTGATATCTCAAACTATAAAGCACCAATCATTCCAAACTCAAGTGCATCATGAAGAGGGCATGTGATTAAAGAGCTTTGGTGTTTGAGAGTCCTTGAGATGAGGTTTGTACATGGAGTGAGAGGCTTGCAAACATGCTGGTTCGAAACACTTGAATGCTTGAGCGCGTGGCTTTAACTTGTGCCTTGACCTTGGCAGAAATGCAGTTAGGTAGAGGAGAGACTTTGTGGCCTTGCAACCTTCCCCACGTATGTCCAAAATTGGTGATACTGGGCTCAATAGATAGAGGACATGGCAAAGAGTGACTTAGAATCAACCTTGTTCAAGTTGAAGACTTGAGGAGGAAGAAAGAGGCGTTGAGATTTGGCCCACCACATGTTTGCTGAAATGCCTTGCGTGCCCAGCATTTTGTGCCTTGGCTGCCTGCAGAGTTGGTCAGGGTGGGGCACCACTTTGAGGACTTGTATCTCACTCAATTTTTGTCCAATTGTACCCAATCTTGTTTCAATGGATAGAGGAGATGGCAAGGAAGAGAATGATACCAAGTTTGCATTCATGTCCCTTCTGTAGAGCTCAAGAAATGGCTGGAGATTTAGCATGCCATGTGTTTGTGAAAATGCCAGGTCATGACCTGACTTGTGACCTGGAATATGACTTGGTTCAAATGAGTTTCCAGCAACTTCACACCACTTTAACTCTTCATACAAGCTTCAAATGAAAAAGTGTCCAACTACAAAGTTGTTTTCCTCCATGAGAGGAACAACTTTGATGTTGGGAATTTTCCCAAAAAATGTCATTTGCCCCGTGTAAACTGATGGTGAAGTGGACTGCTCAACTAGATTTCCAATGCCAAAATTTTTCTAAGCGTTGAAACTTTCTATTTTTGTCATTTTTTCTATTTTTGGCAACTTTTTGTCAAACTCCCGATTTTATCCCTTCTTCGACTTTTCTTGCCCGATTTTCCACCAAAAGTCAATATTTGAATAATTCTTCTGATTTTGACCCAAAAGTCAATTGTTCTGATTTTTCCGACTATTGATGAAATTCCCGATTAAATCTCTTCCAGTCAAATCTAGTCAAACAAACACATCCACGCAGTCAGTACGAGAAGCTTTTCACACATAGAAGCCGTTCCTGATTGAACGTTGACCAGAAAGTCAACTGGTTGACTTTGGTCAAAGAAACCCTGATTCAGAGAACCGGATGATTTGCAAGCTTGTGTCCTTCAACCAATGCCTTGACTTGAGACAGAGAGAGACCCCAGTCTAGGAGTACTTCCTTGAACATTGAACCACATGATTACACCTCAGTCTTCTTACTCCCTGATCAGAAATTCTTTGCAACGGAGCTTTTTCTTGCTAGCCCTTGAATAGCACCTATGATATGAATGCATGGGTATGGATTATGACCTAAGTGATGTATGTACATGAATGCAAAGCCTAAGCCAGTTAGAAGTTAAAGGGTAGGACAAATTTGGGGTATGACACATCTCTCTAAGATCTAATTCAGTTACTTCGAACGGTGCTGACACGATCAACATTCAAAGATCTAATTCTATCATCACAAACAGTGTAGACACGATAATCTTTCCAAGATCTAATTCAATTACTACGAATGGCGCTGACACAATCAACATTCAAAGATCTAATTCTATCATCACAAACAGTGTAGACAGGATCATCTTTCCAAGATCTAATTCAGTTACTACGAACGGTGCTGACACGAACAACATTTAAAGATCTAATTCTATCATCACGAACGGTGTAGACACGATCATCTTTCCAAGATCTAATTCAGTTACTACGAACGGTGCTGACATGATCAACATTCAAAGATCTAATTCTATCATCACGAATGGTGTAGACACGATCATCTCTCTAAGATCTAATTCAGTTACTACGAAGGGTGCTAACACGATGAACATTCAAAGATCTAATTCTATCATCACGAACGGTGTAGACACGATCATCTTTCCAAGATCTGATTCAGTTACTATGAACGGTGCTGACACGATGAACATTCAAAGAAAGAGGCAGATACAATCTATGCGAATATTCAGTCTGACGCTCATCAATACATTGGATCCAGTCTAAGGTATGACTCATTCTGGCCTTCATATTATCAAAATCAGATGGCTTCTTTAAGCCCATCTCATGCATCTTTCTGCCAACATCGAATGACATCTTTAAGCCCATCTCTTACATCTTTCTGCCTACATCGGATGGCATCTTCAAGCCCATCCCCGATAACTTTCTGCCAACACCTGGATGGCATATCTAAGTTCATCTCCAACAATCACCTCTCAATACTTCGAGCTCAGATACACTCTAACGTACGACTCCTTCTTAGTCTCATATTATCAAAACCAGATGGCCTCTTTAAACCCATTTTTGACAATACCTTGCCAACATCCAGATGGCATCTTTAAGCCCATCTCCGACAAAGGTCCCTACCTCAGCAAGGGCAAATTTCAGGGTATTCTAGTGTTCAATCCTCTTCCACCTTCAGATTCCGACAGGCACATAAGCCAATCTACCTCTTCAGGTTTAAGAAGATTGAGCAGGGGCAGCTGTCATACCCCAAAATTTGCCTGCATATATTTTTGTATGTCATTTCATTTGGAATGATTGACATAGCCCGGTCAGTAAGGAAGTAAGGTTTGCAAATACAGGGTCCTAGGTTCGAATCTCACTTCTAATTTTTTCCCCACTTTTTTCCTTCTAACTTTAGTTTTAATTTTATTTTCGTTTATATTCATAAAATCAAAAAAACAAGTATTCTTTTTATATAAATACTAATTTTATTTTTTTGTTATTTATTTCTAGTTAAATCATTTTTATAAAAATAAAAAAATAGATGTTATTTTAATTTTGTTTAATATTATGTTTAATTTGTTCCATATTTATTTTAGCTGGTCCAAGCCCATGTTTTAAACCTAATTTATTCTATAAATACTAACATTTTTGTGCACTATAGGGAACGAACCCTTATACTCTTCCACTCATTTTCTCCCGTTCACAGTAGAAAAAAAACTAACACCCTTGTACTCTTCCACTCATTCTCTCCCGTTCACAGTAGAAAAAAAACTAACCTTTTTATTTATTTTTCATTCATTCATGTACACAACTTTCATGATACAATTTTCCAAACCTACCAATATCAATTTCATCTTTTCTCAAATTCAACATAACCTTGCATGATCACCACACTATATATTTTCCCAAAATATTCGTATACACAACTTTTTTTCTAACAAACATTTTCTTTGTTTCTTACATATTTTCCACAATAGCCGTACTTCATACAGATCAAGCCACCATCTTTTGATCAAATAATCCCAGCAAGTCCACACAATTGGTTGGCAACAAAAAACAACAACATGGGAAAACCATTACTACCTTCACTATAATTATCAACAGCATCACATGTTACAACAGAACAAGCAGCAGCCGTGCCTCCCTCCTCCGATTAAAATCCCAGCCACACAACACCGATGACAATCACATCGCCGTCGTCTAAAACCGCAACAACTCCACAACCGATTCAACCAACACAGCATAAAACCATTCGCGCGAAGCCGACAGAACCTCCAATTGAAGCTTCCGACACAACCCCTACAACCACAACAACATCTGATGTTGCCCATCCTTCCTGATGCGATTCGCATAGCCACCTTGGTCGGCCATTCTCCACTGCGAAGTCTCCTCAAGCTTTCCTCTTTGACGGATCACCGTGACGACAACTAACACATCGCTATGTTTTTTGGTAATCTGTTGTTTCCATTTTTATGTTCTTTTTGTGTTTTAACCGTGTAGTTGTTTAGATTGATGGAGAATTGAAAGATGGATAACGGAGAAAAGGAATTCATCATGGAGAGAAAAGAGGCGAGTAAATGTTTCCTCATATCCTGATTGCTATTATTGTTTTATTTTTATTATTATTCATGATGCCATGTGCCAATACGTTAGTGACTGGATATGTTTGTTTGAAAAGTCAAAAACCAAAAAAACCATGGTTTACACGTGAGAGACTATAGTTCTCTCTAAATTCTAGTTTTCTTTAATTTTATTTAATTTTATTATAAGTAAGTTTTAGAATTATGTCTAGTTACTAGGTTAATTCATATACCTCCCGTGATTACATCGCATACATTTCCTTTCAATTTTTAATTTAGCGTTTTTTTTAGTTATTCAATTTTAATGGTTTAATTTGATGTTACTTTTGCGTTATTTAATTAGTTACATTTTATTTAGTCCTTTGTGTTATTTAACTTTTTATTTAGGTTACATTCATTTAGGATAATTAATTTAAATTAGGGTTAATTAATTAAATTAGGTAAAAATAGGTTAAATAATTAGGGTAAATTTAATCAGGATTAGGCTAATTTTTTTAGGTTGAATAATTAGAATTAGTTTTTTAATTTAAATAGGGGTAGATTCTAATTTTAGGTTTACAATTAGGTTTAGCCTTAAACTACAAAAAAACATAGATAACCCATAGAAACGTAGGTTAGCTAGGTATTGTCTATTAACCTTGAGCCTAGGTTTTTTACCCATTAGATTTCCCTTAAAAGTTCTTTTTGCCTTATAACCCTATTTTATCAAATCCTGATTTCATTATATTTTTCACCGATCTTTAGATTTTTCCCCGCGTGCTTAATTATTTTTGATTATGTATCTTCTTCGAGGTTGTAATAGTAATTAGACTTTCTAATTTTTGTTGTAACTTCCCCAAAGCCTTGAAATAGTTGTAGGCTTTCTAATTTTCGCACTCGTTTCTTCCTCTATCATGTAACTGCCGAAAAGCCATGTAATAGTTGTAGGTTTTATATTTCTGCCTTTATTTTCTGACTTTTTCCTGGTTTATAGTTTTGTAATTCCCCCTCTCCGAAGCCTTGTAATAGCATAAGTTTATTTTCTGCTTTTTATTTCCTGCAATATTAACGGTTAGAAATTGAATAGGATTGTATGGAAAGACTAAAAGAAACTTAGCATAACCCTAATTTTCAGAATTAATATAAATCACTCACGTGATTGTTGCACCCACACACCTTTAGGGCAACTCCTCTTCTGATGCCTGTCGAATAAATAGTTAATTCCCTTCGAGCGTAGGGATACCTTAGCACATGATGCCTACGATTCAAAATCATCATATTCCCTTCGGTATAAAGATCATAGTCCCTTTGAGTTGCCTACGATTAAAAATGATCTTGTCCCTCGATGTTGCCTTCGATAAATGATGATAGTCCCTTAGATATCTAAGGTATCCTTACTTGTTGCCTTTTATGACTATTCACATCCTACGCATAGGACTTCATACCGTCTTTATGGTATGGATAGCCCTTATGACAATACGATGACCCTCGATGTCCCTTACATCCAATGAAAGGACTTCCCGCTAACTAATGGTGTGAATAGTCTTTTTCCCTTAAAGATTTAAAGAACAAGAAAGACTTTAAACTTAGGGTAGGTAGTTCTTAATTGCTTGCTTAATTCAAACAAATGCAAAATGCTTTTCACACCTCCTATTTCAAAACAATTTCAAAGGCTACACTTTATTTACAAAGTTAAAGTCCTTTTTTCAAACCGTTTTTCTAAACACACACGACACCTTTCAAACATTTCAAATAAACAAGTGAGCTAAGCAATTAAGAGCCCATGGATAACCATGGATACAAGGGGTTCTTACACATTCCCTTTGTATCACCTACCCCCTAACTCACAATCTTTCAAAGGACTTTCCTGTTCTTTTTGCCTTTCCGATTGGATAAAATAAAAGTCGGTGGTGACTCTTGCTATCCACAACATTTCTTTAAAGTCAGTTCTCCCACCGTATTACACGTAGCACTCGGGGGGATTGATGATTGTCTTGTTTTCTATTGTCATGTTTAAGTTGGATTATATTTTGCTTATGTTGAAGTTGTTTAGTTGTTTTGTTTACGTTGACAAAGATGCTATTATATGAAGTTTATGAGTTTATGATCCCAGTGTATTGTTTTAAAGTTGATTTGGTTTTGAATGACCATTGGATTATGAATTCTCCCCATTGATATGTGTTATGTATCTTTATTAATGAGCATGTATGGGTATGTGTTTTAAGTTGTTAAATGTGACACCTCAAGCATGTTATTTTGAGATTTTTGCACTCATACCAAAGTTCAAGGCTCAAAGACACATCCTCCTAAACAATGGCTCAATGAACTAGGGTTTTGAAATCCCTAAAGAAAATCAATAAATCAAAGTCTCCAATGGATTTCATATGGCCTATGATGCTTCAAACTATGTCTATGGCAAAGTACAAGCTTCAATTCCAAGGATTGCCCAGTCAATTGCTCAGAAAGTCAACAGTCGACTAGTTTGACCTAAAAGTCAACTGTGGTCAAAGTACAGTCAAAATTCCTGATTTTTGGTCAACAGCCTTATTCATCATTTGATCAAGGATTGATCATGATTCATCAAGGAGACTCCAAAAATCAACAAAACCTAAAGTTTCTAAAATAGGGTTTTTGACTAAAAGTCAACTGAACTTTGACCAGCCATAACTTTCACATGGAACATCATAAATTTCCCATCTAAAGCTCATTTTGAAGGAAATTGAATTCTCTACAACTTTGTTTCTCACAAGCCAAGTCTAAAAATGATTCATTTGAGAGATATGGATCAAAACATTACAGGTCCTTTTTGAAAGTCAACCAAAAGCAGTTTTTTGTCAAAGCCCATATCATCATGATAAAATCCTCAATTGGAAAACAGCTTCCAAAGTGGCTTATAGAGGACATCCTGAGGTTTCCAAAAAGTCCTAGAACTCTTCCATATCTTAAAAATTGAGAGAGATATGCCTTGTCAAAGTTGGGCAATTTCAAGGGGGAAAATGTGAAGTAAAAGGCTCCAAAATAGGTTTTCTTGCAAATAGGCCCAAGTTTTTAAGATCCAGTCTTGTTTTTCAAGTTATCAAAGAGGTCCAAATCCAAAGCCACGAATTTTTATTAATATTTGATTTTTTATTGAATTTAATTGATAGAAAATACAATATAAGTCAAATATTTGAAAAGAGTAAGAAAATATTTGATTTGCTCTTGATTTTGACCAGTTCCAATCACCAAAATATCACAAAATCACATCTAATTTCGTGCAAGGAAGATTGGATAAAGGAAGATTGAAATTGGACTTAATTTAGAAAGATTGAAATCATATTTCAATCAAATTTCCAATGATTGATTCATTGAAATTCTCTTCAATTTTATAACCCTAATTCATAGTACTATAAGTATACAAGTCATTCAGATCATAAGGGGACAAAGGTTGCATCCTCAGAACCCTTAACAAACTCAGAAAATTCCAAAGAAAAAGTGAAATCGGTTTTGGAGATTGAGGCAAGTTCAAGCTTTTAAAGATTGAATCGTGTTCTTGGGCCTTCCCTGAAGTTATTCAAATCATTAGCAAGGTTGATAGCTCCCAGAATCATCCCCAATAATCCACGGTTTGTTCGTAAAAAAATTTCATTCGTTTATTTACGATGCATACATGATGTTTGATAGCATATAATTGATTGTTATGATGCTAGGAATGTTTCTGGGTGGTCGAATTAATTGTTACTTGCATAGACTGTGATTTGCCATTGTTAGGGTTTTGAACCTCGGATTAGGGATTTTCGTTTTAGATAGAATTGGAACTAATTACAGGTACCATTAGATCCGTGAGGCCCGGACGATCATGTCTATGGGGTCGCGAAATGTTTCTTGTCGCGTTTTGTTGTATTCGTAGATGCAGGGCCTGTAGCGACGGAAGTGTCCGTAGGTAGAAGTTTGGTTCAGACCTAAGACGACGGACGAAGCTAGGAGATGATAACATGGCGTGCCCTCATTGGCCAGAAAAGGTGCGCTGCTTCTTTTTCAAAATCCAGGGATCACGTGCGTTAAGACGCACGTGCTATCATGTGCCTTCATCATCAGAGCCATCAGATGCGCCTCCCATCAGATCCAACGCGTACAAGAGCGCAAGTCCACCATGGTCCTTCACCAGCGCGCCACACCTGATCAAAACGCTAAGTTTTCTAATTTTTATTTTTTTTATTTTTTTTATTATTCATTCCTTTTTTATTATTTTATTGTTTTCTTATTTTTTTTCTTTTAATTAAAATTCTTTTAAAAATTAATTCTTTTATGTAACTTTTATTTTAAAAACATGCTAAATATTTTGATAAATATTTTAATTTAATTTAAATAATTAAAGTATTAATTTAAATTAACTTGTTAATTTAGAATAATAATTGAAATTATTTTATTAATTTAGAATAATAATTTAAAATATGTTTATTTGAATTAATAATTTAAATCAATTCATTAATTTAATTATTATAATTTTTTCTCCAAATTTAGTTGATTAGATTAATGGTTAGGGTTACTTTAATCAAAACCTAGTTTTTGCCGATTTAATTAATTAGGTTGAAAGCCAATAATTAATTAATTTAAGGTTTTATTCTATTAACCATGGTTAACTTGTGCCCTAATCAGGGTTGTGAGGTTTGTCAATAGATCCTCCATACACTAACCCTATTCTTTTTATTATTACTTTTCAGGGATAATCAGGAATTTGACGAAGGCTCGAGGCATTGGCATTTGGTTTGCCTCTCATATTTCTTTGCCCATATTTTTCTATTTTTGCTTCCCCCTTCCCCGCAGGTGTTTATTGTAATAGCGTAGGTTTTTAAATTCTGCCTTTTATTTGTTTGCCTTAATATTAATTACGTGGTTAGTAATCTTAGGGAGTGCAAGCCTTGAATTGAACTTAGAATCACTAAACTTTATAAGATAAATACCACTGAATTGAACCACCTGATTGTGTCACACACACACACTTTTGGGTAACCCCTCTTGTTGCCTGTTGCCTTATTTTCTGCCTTGTTGCCTTAATTTTGTTGCCTCTTATTATAGAATAGTCAAGTCCCTCGATTTCGAGGATACCTAAAGCAAATGTTGCTCTCAGTTCATCATCAAGTTTGTCCCTCGACGTTGCCTCGGAAGTAAGATGATTCGTCCCATTGCTAAGGTATCCTCGCCTGATGCCTAAGAATGACTATTTTATCCTTCCCTTAGACTACCTGCCCTCTTTATGGCAGGGTCAGTCTTATGGCGAACGATAACTCCGATGACCCTTCAACCTCCAATAAAAGGACTTCCTACCCTCTTATGGTATGGATAGCCTTGAAAGTCTAAAAGAACTTTTTATAAATTTAGGGTAATTGCTTCTAATTGCTTGCTCTGGTTTAAATTCAATTTTACCCTTTTTCAAAAAACCTTCAAAAAGACTACGCTTATTTACAAGCTAAAGCCCTTATTCAAATGCTTTTTTTCTATACATTTCTAAACTTTTAAAAACAAAGGAGCTAAGCAATTAAGAGCCCATGGAAAACCATGGATACAAAAGGTGCCTTAAACCTTCCCTTTGTATAAATTACCCCCCGAACTCAAAATCTTTTTAAAATGTCTTTTTTTTGTTCTTTTAGCCTTTCTATAAATTGGATAAAATAAAAGTCGGTGGCGACTCAGGCTTACCGCAACATTTGTATGCTTAAATATTTAAAGTCAGTTCACCGTATTACAGAACTGGCGACTCTGCTGGGATATTTTGAATAAAATAGGGATTACCTTAAAGTTTAGGATTCACTTAAATGTTTTCACTTGTTTGATTTGTTTGCTTTATCTTAAAGGATGTTTTGGGTATTCTGTTGTGTGAAAGATCCTACACCCGGATCTAGTGTACCTTAGGTATGTGGCAAGAGACCAAGGAGGTTGTACGACATGTATCGTTATGGTTGAATTGGTGGCCACCGTTAGTGCGACGCTTTGGTTTGTCCTGATGGCCCTTGAATCTGATCGAGGAGACGTTTGGCTACCGCGTGGTGTCATTAAGCACTAATTCGCCCTTAGAACCTTAGTCGAACTTGACTTTGGCTTATAAGAAGTAGCGAGATGGCTGGCTTTGGATTCCTGACTGGAGTCGGTTGATACTCGATGCTACACTCATTGAGATTGGACTCTAGGGATGTTTTCGGCTAGCCGATTGAGTGCCATGTTGAGATAATGCCCGCGAGAAAGATCAGGGATATGAGCACCATAGAACCCGGTTACTATTCTAGGACAAGTTGAACCAACTAAACTTCAGTGGGGAGGGTACTTACTTACGAACTTCAGGCAAGCCTCTAAACCTAAGGACACTTGTGTGACTTGCTTGTGTGTGTTACTAACCCTTTAGTTTCCTTGCAGGTTTTTCTTGTGGGACTCACTCGTCCTTACTATCTTACGCTTTGCTTGATGCATTGCATCCGCATAACATCATGACATCATAACATTGCATGTTTACTAACCCTTTCAAGGATCTTAGGGATTTAGGGCGCACGATTTCAGGTACTCTTATCAAGGACTGAATTCCTATCTAGGGGCAAGAGGATTTATTTTCCTTTGGTCGTATGCCTTCCAATTCAAAGACACAGTACCTATCAAAGGGCAAGAGGATTTATTTTCCTCTAGCAATATACTTTCAAATTCAGAGGTATCCCGAATCAGAGGCGATGACCCACTTGATATGGTGAGCTCGATTCTCAAAGAAAGACGTTCAAAGACGAGAGCCTAGATTCTTCAGACGACGAAGCTGTGACAAATCATTTTCTAATGTCGCAAACTAAATTCTTTAAATATCCTTGAAAATATTGTGTTTGCATTCATAACATCACATAACAGGTTTCCATAACATGTCTCATCTTCTCTCGCTTTTTATTTCAGTACAAAGAAATCTCGAGCAATCAGTCAAAAATCTTCAGGCTCAGAACAACCAGTTCCAAGAGATGATCCTTAACTTGGCCAAGGGGCAAGAATAATTGAAGGCACTTCTGATCGAGAAGGAGAAGAATCAACATAAGCATCAAGGTAGTAAAGATGATCGAAGATCCGAACCTAAGCGATCATTTACTCCATTGCGCATGCCGCTGTCTCAAGTTCTACAACAACTACTCAATCAGAACTTGATAACTCTATTTCCTCCATATTCATTTCCTACCAATCCTACTCCTAGGTACAAGTATAATACAAGATATGCTTATCATTCGAACAATCCTGGTCATGATACCGAAGATGGTGGACCATTGAAGCATAGAATTCAAGATTTAATCGATGACAAGATCATTGATTTCAATTCACCTGAGAAACCTCATATAGCTGATGTTGTGCACAACCAGAAAGGTCGTAATGAACGCAACCAATCTGTTGGGGCAGTTCTGATCTCTACACCAGTTCTACAACAACGACGCAAGCCAGATGCACCTAAGCGTCAATTCACCAAAATTAACATGACATTAGATCAGGCGTTGCAACATCTGTTGAAGGTAGGAATGATTACTGTGAGGGATCCTCCTCAACACATCAACACTTCCACTTCTAAACACAATCCAAACGTGCGATGTGCCTAGCATTCCAATAGTCCCGGGCACGATACCAATAGCTATTGGGCATTAAAAGATCAAGATCCAAGACATAATTGATGATGGTGAAATTGAGTTCAATCCTCCTAAGACCCATATTGTGATCACTGCTCCCATGCCTAATCATGACAAGACTGATTAATGTCTAGAAGGATGGACTATTGGCTCATTAGCTTTACTTTCATTTGCAACTTCTATCCTGTTTGTTTAAACATTCGAATTATGATAGACATTATTTGTTTTAATTATCATCATTAGTGCATTGCATATGTTTGTCTTGAATAAATTATTTCGCTATCACTCATTTTAAATTGTGTTTTTACTTTGCATATGTTTTCTGATATTCAACCCCTGCTAAGCTGTAAGCCTTTTTAGGGAGGATGACAAAAACGATACCGCGATCTCATACAGTATGCTTTTGAACGGATTATGCTGACGATGTACAAGCATTGTTTCAATTCATAAACAGTGGAGATATAAGGATGATAATCCCTCGTCAACCCCTTTAAGCCTAAGAAGTAGAAGTTTTCTTTCTCATAAAAACCCTTAATCATAACCTGGGGAAGGGTAGTTACTCAGTTAACTCAGTCATGCCAATATGATTTTACGCAAATATTGATGGGTTCCCGTAACCGTTGAGACAAAAAATCAACATCTATCAAAAGGAAAAAGAATTGTTAAGTCAAAACCTATGAAGGAGACTTATCGAAAATTAAAATATCCCGCTGACTGTAATCTCAAAATAAACAGTTAAGGAAAAAGCCAGGGACAACAAAGTCAAAAGAAAAAAAGGTCACTACAAATCCTCGACAAAAGAAAACATTACAAAAAATATGATCTTCTGTTCAAATAAACCTCTGGTACTTTAACCATCATTAAATATCAATGTTATAACTTCAAGCTTTGCTAAGGCTTAAACGCAAAGTTAACTGAGCATATGATCGAAGAACATCACGAAGATTGGGATGGGTATAAATAAATTTTTGAGCCATTATCCTTTGTTTCTTAAACCGTGAACCAAGCCACATTACAACCCTTGAAAGTTTTAACTGTAGCATGGTTAGTTCAAAAGCATGCTGACACCAAAAAGGTATCATGACTCCTTAAGGTTTACCACAAATGCTGAGTTGATATTTCGTTTTTTTACAAACATCACGTTTTTATAAACATCACGCTTTTACATCTCCAGTTTTATTGTTTTTCAACAAACTCAAGACAAGACATATGCATTGCATCTCATGAATTCATTATTAAACATATTCTACTGCATAATTTCAAATGTTAGCATCAGAAAGAATCTGCACAGGGTACGACTAATGACTAAAAGTCATCTCGACAGACGAAACTATTCCAGCAGTAACATCCCTTATAAGTGACTCAGTTGACTAGAAGTCAACAAATACAAGGGGCATGACATGCTTTATCCAGTTAATACTGGGGCAATCAGGTCAAGATTCAAAGAATCCCTCAGGAGCGCCAAACAATCAGGGGCATGCACCCAAGTGAGTCTGAAGCTACTTCCCGATCAATCAGGGGCATCACCCTAAGTGTATGAGTACTAGGGGCATCACCCATAGTATATGTCCAAAGGTCCTCACAAGGCGAATCTCTCCAAGGTCCCTACTAGCAGGGGCAAAGCTGTGCAAAGCCTGTTTGACACTCCAACCAACACTCATTGGTGTGTCCCAATTAATACAAGTCCAGGAATGGCAGTTACTATAATACCGGGGGCAATGTTCAAGATATCCATGTCTTCCCACAAAGCCGGTTTCGTAGGATCATATCCCCACAGAGTAATCCTTAAGAGGAGATCTTCAAATGTTCTCATCCCAACAGAGACTTAGTTCCTCAATGGAGTTTACATCTTCAACATTGTCGGTTCCCCGACACTTTTCTCTTCTCCAAACAGAGTTATTCATATCTCTTATCCCTAGTCAGAGTACATCAAGATCAATCATTCGAACTGCTTTCATCCCCAAGCAAAAATCATAAATCCCCAGCTGTACATCTTCAAAACAAGACAAGGCATCAGGGTCCCGATCAAGATACTACAAACAGCATAAGTCATAAATCATACATTACATGTAGCCCTAAGTCATGCATGACATACAAAGATCCTCATTTATTTTAAGAACTTCATCTCATTCATAAACATTGCATAAAACTGACATTGTTACCAAGTGAATATTATCTTACAGGTACAGTACAAAGATAATCAACGCAATAATTCAAATCTGAAATCCATTCAAAGGCAAAGCCTAACGCACGGCTCATTCTGACAATAAATTGGATCTGGTTTAACGCACGACCCATCCTTCAGCCTAACGCACGGCTTTCCAGACATTTATCAAATGCAAATTGGATCCGGTCTAACGCACGACCCATCCTTCAGCCTAACGCACGGCTTTCCAGACATTTATCAAATGCAAATTGGATCCGGTCTAACGCACGACCCATCCTTCAGCCTAACGCACGACTTTCTAGACATTTATCAAATGCAAATTGGATCCGGTCTAACGCACGACCCATCCTTCAGCCTAACGCACGGCTTTCCAGACATTTATCAAATGCAAATCGGATCCGGTCTAATGCACGACCCATCCTTCAGCCTAACGCACGACTTTCCAGACATTTATCAAATGCAAATTGGATCCGGTCTAACGCACGACCTATCCTTCAGCCTAACGCACAGTTTCCCTGACATCTAACAATGCAAACTGGACTCAGTCTAACGTACGACTCGTCCTAAGAAGTATTGCCTAACGTACGACTTACTTTGACACATATCAATACGGTGAATTCAGTCTAACATACGACTCATCCAAAGTATATCCTTGTTAGCTGGAGATTTCGATTGAAGGATATGCTTCTTGTAGAATTAGAGTTCGAAGAAGAATATGGTTTTCGATGGCCATTCTTGAGAATAAATGGTTTTTTAAGGCCATTTCTGAGGATGTTATTTATGATGAAGATGATTGAAATCGAAGCTGAATCGAGATAGATTATCTTTGAGACTTAAGTGTTTTTCGAAATACAAGAGTACTGAAGCTTAGCGTATTTCATTGCATTCTCACTAAAGATCACGTTGCCACGTATTGAAAGAGAATTCAGGAGGGAGGATTTGAATTTCAAAATATTATATATAATCGAACAAGGACAGATGGCGCCCAAGGGATTCAAAACGTATGCATGTGAGCAACGTGGCATTTCATTAGTGTAGGACCGTTAGGTGATAACACGATTTTATATCGTATATTTAGCTTGAAATCCGTAGATATTCATAGCATTTTCCGTTTATTATGTTGATTTATTATGATATTACGCGAGTTTTTGCTTTGTTTCAGGTTTTACACTCTTATTACGACTATTTGTGAAAAGGAGAATAAACGGAGCTAAAACGACCACTATTTATGCCTAAAAGATGAAAAATGGGTGCTGAAGTAAAAAGGGAGTGCAAATAAGGCCCAAATATGCTAAAGAAGACCCAAAAGCCCACTGAAGACCAAATGTGCGTGGCCCAAACCACACAAGAAAAGTGGAGACGCACGTCTCCACATCTCATAGGCCACGTCAGCAAAAGGGAGACGCACGTCTCCAGTCCCTATATTCTCTCCACTTGAGACGCACGTCTCAAGTCTTCAACGAAGTTTCCCCAAGGATCGGAGACGCACGTCTCCAAGTCCAAGTCTGCTGGAGGCTCCTCTTTTCACGCAATCCAACTGCAAAGCCTCGCCTATAAATAGAGGCAGATACTTCACTTCAACCTGTCCAATTCTGCTGCTAACGAAGTGCTGCCGAAATTGTTCCGCGATTGCTATTTTCTTCCTGCTTTCAATTAAACAGTCTTATTTTCTCATAACAATTTCTACACCGGAAATTGTTGTGAATCTTTTATAAATCTAGCCTTACGCTAGATTTATCGTTTTATTTTCCTTGTTTTGAATTTCTGTCCGTTTAATTCCGAAGAACGATCCAGCCAACCTGTGGTGGAAGTTCGATACTTCAAGATTCAATTGCAGTTTATTTAATTCAGGTTTAATATTTATTGCCTTTATTTATATATTTATTTGCATGATATATTATATGCCAATTAACATGCCTTTTATTATAAGCCAAATTGATTTATGCATGCTTAACTGTATTAACATGTCTGGCTAAATTACTAAGGTATCAGTATGTAGAGTAAGTTAACTGTGGGATCCGAAATAAATTGGCTTAATTATGTTTTGTTAACTATCACCTGTTTTTGGTTTATATGTCTAATTTAATTAGTAAGTCTTAAAATCAATAGAGCGAAAGTTTGAGATCTTAAGACGGTCAAAGGTTAAAATCAATAGAGCGAAAGTTTGAGATCTTTAACCAGATAGTAGACATAGGGCATTAGTTTTAAGGATGGCGAAAGCGTATTAAAACTAATTGGGACTTATTTATTTTCAAAAATTGTTTTTACACCCGAGCGGGATGGCGAAAGCGTACGTTAGGGATATTAACTTGTTCCGAGTCAACAGAGCGAAAGTTTGAGATTAGGAGATTTAAATAGATAACAACTTCATAAAATAGGCATTTTATTAATCACGTTGTTTCCAAAAAGCTTTTCTAAAATCTAATGGGATGGCGAAAGCATACATTAGGATTAGGATAGTAATCTACATCAACAGAGCGAAAGTTTGAGACGAGGATTTTTAACCAATTGAATTAGTAAAGATTTTTAATTAAATTATGCAAAAGACAATGGACCTTCGGATCACCTTAAGTTAAACGAAATACATACTGGTATCTGTCTTTTATTATATTCTTTATTTCTCATAATCACTCTCCCTTAGGAACAATCAAAATTTTAGTAGCCCTAGCTTTACATAGTAACCTTAGATAACGGTAGATCGATTCATAGTCCCTGTGGATTCGATATCTTTTAAAACTACACGACACGACTGTGCACTTGCAGTCATCAGATTTATAGACACGTAAAGTCGCGATCAAGTTTTTGGCGCCGTTGCCGGGGACTATTTAAGTCGATATCGTAACTCACTGTTACACCGTAGAGACTAGGACAATTCTTCCCTTTCTTTCTGAACGATTGTATGCCAAATACTCGTTCACAAGGAGGAGATTTAATACAATGAATTAACGAGATCGAACGTTTCATTAACGTCAAACGTCGAGCTCGCAATCTTCCCGAAGTAGCACCAATTCCGATCAATCAGGAATTGACTTTTACTGATCAAATCAATCAAATCATCCTGAAGTTAGAGATGGCTGCTATTCGTCCTCTTAGAGACTATGCCGCTCCTTCACGCGCTGAACCGCACTCAAGTATCGCACCACCTGCGATTGAGGCGAACAATTTCGAGCTGAAACCTTCGTTGGTCCAAGCTGTTCAACAGAATCAATTCTCTGGAAGCCCTGCAGACGACCCCAACCTTCATTTATCTGTGTTCGTGCAATACGCCGACACTGTCAAAGCTAACAACGTTAGTTCCGAAGCTATTCGATTACGTCTCTTTCCTTTCTCCTTGAGAGATAGAGCTAGAGCGTGGCTTCAATCCCTGCCTTCTAATTCCATAACTACATGGGACGAATTGAAGAGAGTATTCTTAGCGAGATACTTTCCGCCTAGCAAAACTGCTATGCTCAGAGGTCAAATCAACGGATTTACCCAGAAAGATAACGAATCACTCTTCGAAGCTTGGGAACGTTACAAGGACATGCTTAGACTATGCCCTCATCATGGACTCGAACCATGGCTGATCATCCATACCTTCTATGGTGGTCTCCTATACAACACTAAAATGACTATAGATGCCGCTGCTGGCGGAGCATTAATGGATAAACCTCATGATGAAGCAGATAACCTCATAGAGAATATGGCACAAAATCATTACCAATGGGGTGGAGAACGAGCCGCTTTAGAGAAAGCCCAAACCAAAGGAGGAATGTACGAAGTAAGTGGTATAGACCGCATTAACGCTAAAGTAGACGCTTTAACTCAAAAGATCGAGAACTTAACCATCACTCCTTCAGCCACCGCTGCTGCCGTAACACCTAACTGCGAGATTTGTGGATTGACTGGACATGTAGTTGCCGAATGTCAACTCTTGACTGGAATCCCATCTGATCAAGTAAACTATGCTCAAGGAAACCCTTATTCTAACACGTACAACCTTGGATGGAAAAACCATCCGAACTTTTCATATAAAAATAACAACGCGTTGTACGCACCTGGACAAGCACCTGTTGTACCACCTGGCTACCAAAAAGCGCCTGTAGCTGCTCAAAACACCCCTAGGAAGTCAAATCTAGAAATCATGATGGAGAACTTTATAGCCTCCCAACAACAAACCAACAAGGACTTCCTAAATCAAAACATCCACAATAGCGAGCAACTAAAACAACTATCGAACAAAGTAGATGCCTTAGCTACGCATAACAAAATGTTAGAAACTCAAATCTCACAAGTAGCTCAACAACAAGCACCTACTGCCGCCCCTGCTGGCACGTTTCCTGCTCAACCACAACCCAATCCTAAAGGACATGCGAACGCGATAACACTACGAAGTGGAACGAATTACGATGGACCCATAGATCCTAGAACTCAAAACGTACCCATGTCACAACAAGAGCCAAAGGAAACCCAAAAGACATCAACTGACGACCAAACTGCTAAGACTGATGAGAACAAGAACGAAGTGGAACCTGAAAAAGAAAAACCTTATGTTCCGCCACCACCTTATAAGCCACCAATTCCTTACCCTCAGAGATTAGCTAAATCAAAAACCGAAGCGCAATTTAAAAGATTTGTAGAACTTCTGAAACAATTAATCATAACCATACCATTCACAGAAGCCATAACTGAGATGCCTTCGTACGCTAAATTCCTAAAAGAAATCCTATCAAACAAAAAGAAACTCGAGGATAACGAAACTATAACGCTTACCGCCGAATGTAGCGCTATCATCCAAAATAACATGCCTCCTAAATTGAAAGATCCTGGTAGTTTCTCTATACCCTGCGTAATAGGAAAAACCATCATAGAGAAAGCCTTGTGCGACTTAGGAGCCAGTGTTAGTTTGATGCCTCTTTCAACCTGTAAGAAGCTAAATCTGGGTGAGCTTAAAGCAACGAGAATGTCTCTTCAACTAGCTGACCGTTCAGTCAAATACCCTGTAGGAATGTTAGAAAATATCCCTGTTCGTGTAGGTCAATTCTACATCCCAACTGACTTCATCATTATGGATATCCAAGAAGGTTCTAACATCCCGATCATACTAGGAAGACCATTTTTAGCAACCGCTGGTGCAATTATAGATGTCAAGCGAGGAGAGCTTACTTTCGAAGTAGGAGAAGAGAAAATAGAATTTATCCTTTCCCAATTCCTAAAAGCACCTTCTATAATTGACACGTGCTGCTCTGCCGACATAATCGACGAATGTGTTAATGAAATACAATCAGAACCAAATAAGGAAACCGAGATCCTAAAAATTCCTATACCGCCAATCTTTGAAGATGACAACTGGCGTGGGGAATATCAAGATAACCACCTGAGTGAATGTTTGGCACTAACTCCTGATCCTATACCTGGACCGAAGAAGCCTGCTATAGAACTGAAAACATTGCCTACCGATCTTAGATACGAATTCCTAGACGAAGAACTAAACCGACCAGTTATAGTGAACACCAACTTAGAACAAACCGAAACTGTAAAATTACTTACTGTCCTGAGAAAATACCCAACCGCTTTAGGATATAACATATCAGATTTGAAAGGAATAAGTCCTTCCCTCTGTATGCATCGCATTATGCTCGAAGACGATTGTAAAACCTCTAGAGAACATCAAAGGCGAATAAATCCTATTATGAGCGATGTGGTTAAAAAGGAAATCCAAAAACTGCTAGAAGCCGGAATAATATATCCTATATCCGATAGTAAATGGGTTAGTCCTGTTCATGTCGTACCAAAGAAAGGAGGAGTTACTGTAATCACTAACGCAAAAGGAAAATCTGTAGCACAACGTACCCAAATTGGATGGAGAATGTGCATTGACTATAGGAAGTTAAACAAAGCTACCCGAAAAGACCATTTCCCTTTACCTTTCATAGATCAAATGCTCGAACGCCTAGCTAAACACTCGCATTTCTGTTATCTGGATGGATACTCCGGATTTTTCCAAATTCCTATCCACCCTGACGACCAAGAGAAGACCACGTTTACCTGTCCTTATGGTACATTCGCTTATAGACGAATGCCTTTTGGGCTTTGCAATGCACCCGCAACATTCCAAAGATGCATGATGGCAATATTTGCCGACTTCCTAGATGGAATAATGGAGGTCCTTATGGACGACTTCTCTGTCTGTGGAGGAAGTTTTGAAACATGTTTAGAGAACCTTGAATTGGTACTTAAACGATGCGTAAGCGTAAACCTAGTCCTTAATTGGGAAAAATGCCACTTCATGGTTCGACTAGGAATTGTACTTGGACACATCGTATCTGATAGAGGGATCGAAGTAGATAAAGCAAAAATCGAAATTATCGAAAACCTTCAACCTCCAAAAACTGTTAGAGAAATAAGAAGTTTTCTAGGACACGCTGGTTTTACCGATGTTTCATTAAGGATTTCTCTAAAATAACAAAACCCTTAACTGAATTACTAATGAAAGACGCCGAATTCATTTTTACCGATAAATGCACTGAAGCATTTCATACGCTTAAACGAGCATTAATCTCTGCGCCAATTATGCAACCTCCCGACTGGAACGAGCCTTTCGAAATAATGTGTGACGCGAGTGATTATGCTGTAGGAGCCGTTCTAGGGCAAAGAAAAGATAAGAAACTACATGTCATATATTATGCGAGTAGAACCCTAGACGAAGCTGAAATGAATTACGCCACGACAGAAAAAGAATTACTAGCTGTCGTATTTGCATTAGACAAGTTCCGTTCTTACCTGGAAGGAGCCAAAATAATCATATACACTGACCACGCCGCCATTAGGTACCTCCTAACCAAAAAGGACGCCAAACCGAGACTTTTGAGATGGATTTTGTTACTACAAGAGTTCGACCTGGAAATTAAAGATAAAAAGGGCACTGAAAATGTCGTAGCAGACCACCTCTCTCTTAGCAGAAATAGCTTTAGCTCGCTCTGACACACCTTGGTATGCAGATTTCGTAAACTACCTAGCTGCTGGTGTGCTTCCTCCTGATCTAAGTTACCAACAGAAGAAGAAATTCTTCCATGACCTAAAACATTACTATTGGGACGACCCACTCCTGTTCAAAAGAGGTCCTGATGGAATCTTTAGACGTTGTGTACCCGAGGAAGAAATAGGAAGTATAATAACACACTGCCATTCTGCACCGTGTGGAGGACACCATAGCACGTCTAGAACCTGCGCCAAAATCCTTCAATCTGGACTCTTCTGGCCCAACCTGTGGAAAGATGCTTATTTTGCTTTACTAAACTGTGATAGATGCCAACGAACAGGAAATATTTCAAGACGTGATGAAATGCCTCAAAAAGGAATTCTAGAAGTAGAAATATTTGACGTCTGGGGAATAGACTTTATGGGACCGTTTCCGTCATCGTTTGGAAATCAATATATACTCGTAGCTGTCGATTACGTTTCGAAATGGATAGAAGCTATCGCCTCTCCTACAAACGATACACGAGTAGTTATCAAACTCTTCAAAAACGTCATCTTTCCTAGGTTCGGTGTGCCAAGACTGGTAATTAGCGATGGGGGTTCCCATTTCATTTCAAGAATACTTGAGAAACTCCTTCGAAAATATGGAGTAAATCATCGAATAGCTACACCATACCATCCACAAACAAGCGGACAAGTAGAAGTATCTAACCGCGAAATAAAACAAATATTGGAGAAAACTGTTGCTATATCTAGGAAAGATTGGTCAACCAAGCTAAATGAAGCTTTATGGGCTTATAGAACAGCTTTCAAAACTCCAATAGGAACTACCCCATTCAAACTCGTTTATGGAAAATCATGCCACCTCCCGGTAGAGTTAGAACATAAAGCCTATTGGGCCATTAAGAACTTAAACCTAAACTACACTGCCGCTGGTGAGAAACGACTTCTGGACATAAACGAATTAGAAGAACTTAGACAAGACGCTTACGAAAATGCCAAAATCTATAAAGAGAGAACGAAAAGATGGCACGACAAGCGTATATCTAGGAAAAATTTTAGCATAGGCGATAACGTACTTTTATTTAATTCTAGACTAAAATTATATCCTGGTAAGTTACGATCTAGATGGTCTGGCCCTTTCGAAATAACTAACATATTTCCGAGTGGAGCGATAGAAATCAAAGGAGAAACCGTCAAACCTTTTGTCGTAAATGGGCAACGTCTTAAGTATTACCATCATCTCGAACACAATGAAAACATCGAACGTTTTAAACTTGACGAGCTGCCCGCTCATTCGAAAAAATAGTTTTCTATTTTAAAGTCGTCGAGCTTACGACATAAAACAAAGCGCTTGGTGGGAGACAACCCACAATTATTTTTATTTCTTTTACTATTTCATTTTTATTTTATTTTTAATTTTTAATTTCCGATTCTATTTTGAACTATTTTAGTTTTTCTACATCTTTATAATTTTCCTACATTTTATAATAATTACTATAATTATAACTGCTATCTTAAATCGAGAAAATATTTCCTTTTTATAATAATATTTATTATTATAACTTGTTACTTAATTTTATTTCATTTTTATTTTATTTTTAAAATAAACGCTAGCCTAGTTCTAACTTAATCTTAATATTTTCAACTTCTAGGTTTTCTTAACTACTAACTAAGATGCAAGAAGTCGATAATATGGAAGTTGTGTTCCGTGGTAGAGGACAAGAAGCAAGATTTGATAAGCTGGCTGAAAGACAAATGGATTTGACTTGCTACCCTCACCAACCAACTATGGTAAGACTTGGTATCGAAGAAAGCGTTCTGTACCTGCTAAACCAAATTGGTTGGACTGGTTCTCACCTGTTCCGCAAGTTTAGTACCTACCGAAAGCTCACTCTGGAATTCTTGAGCTCTTTGACCTATCTTCCTAACTGTGGACAAGGACTGAGAAAAGGAGTCATTCTCTTTAGACTATTTGGTATGGAATTCAATTTTTGCATCCGAGATTTTGCTGAAATGCTAGAGCTACCTCATGGATCAGACGCATACACCAAAGTAGCTGAAGACAATCTTGCATACTGAGAGTTGGAAAAATATTAGGGAAAGATCACTGGAAACGATAACCCTGAAGAGAACGAATTTCAATCTAAGAACATCCATAACCCCGCCTTCAGATACTTCCATAAGATCATTGCTCACTACATCTTTGGTAAACCCGATAATGTCACTGAAGTTTCTAGAGAAGAGTTATTCATCATGTTCTGCTCCTCTCAGAATCGCCCGGTCAATGCCATCGCATTCATGCTAACAAACTTCGAGCGCATCACGCAGGACGAAGTTTCACCTATTAGGATCGGCGGATTTGTCACTATGATTGCTAATGCTATAGGAATGAGAATACCCCTACTTAGATTGACACCTCTTGGTTCCCACAATTCTATGGACATTCATTTCTGCTTTAATTCTGCTTTAATCGAGGTATCATTGGTAACCTTGGACCTGATCAGTTTGACTTGCTCATTGACAACAAAGTATTGGATCAGTTCACCTTACCGAGTCCTAGGACGAGTGTGCACAACCCTTCCTGTCATACCCTAATTTTTGACCCCCCTGAGATGACATATCTTCAGGATTTTCATCAAGTCAAAGTAAGTACCCAGAGCAGTCTGACATTCAATCGAGGGTGTTCAAAGACAAGAAAACTCAGGCAAAGGATCAATCAATAGGAGGATTAGTCTCTAACACAATCAAGAGACTCAAGAGCTTCATTATTTCACCTATGATTGATTAGACACCCAGTCATCTAAGTACAGAATTACTCAGATCAACAGACCAGGGTTTGGAGCCTTATCAAGGACTAAAATCAGGGAACACTTTTGGGAAACCCTAAAAAGCCCTAGGGGACCATTCAAAGACATCAATCATCTTCAAATAACTCATATGACAAGATCCACTGGACATTACACCTCAATTCAAAGTCTACAGTCATCATTGTCCTCTGGTCGACAATTAGGGTTTTTGACCTAATTCCCCAAGATAGTTGACTTTTAATCAGGGCATGGATCTAAAACTCAAGACATGATCCAAGAATCTCTATTACCTCAATATAATCCCTTTACATCATTCATTTAAGGAGAAGATCTTGTTTCTACACAAAAGTCCAAAATCTCACCTTATTTGGAAAAAGTCAACTGTATGGGATCACCATTGACTTTTGAGATTTTTGGTCAAACCATGACTTTAAAGGATCAATATCATCAATATATGGATATTAAAGTCATTTGACCAAAGAAATTCAAAGAAATTCATCAAGGAGCAAAAAGTCGGGAATTAGGGTTTTTTTAAGGCATGGTGAGAACTCAAAATTTCACCTACACAACTCAAAAAACTTCCAACATGAAAGATGTAGATCTTGCAAAATAAAACAACATCTTACAAAGGAACTTTTTCAAAAGATCAATCATTTAAGAGTTTTGGAAATTTTGGAGTTTTAGGTCATAAACACTTAGAAATTTTTCTAAGTGTTTTAACCTAGTTTTCTTCCAACTTTGGCCTCATTTTTCACAAATTTGCCAAAGGATTCTGAAGAAACTCCAAACTAATGATTTGAAGTAGATGTTTAGGGCTTTCCAAATTGTGTTCAACCTTCTCCAAATTCATTTTGAGCTAAGAGTTATGCTTGTTCAAAGTTGGCCTCATGAAGTGAAATTATAGGTCATGTACAATTTGAAACTTTGCAATTTTGTGCATTTTGCTTCACTAAGTGATGCTACACGACCTCTAATACATCTGAAACCATACCACACATCCAAATTCATCATTGCATAAGGATTAGAGAAGATTCCCAAAAACAAAGGCATGTGATTATGTAATGATTGCATTTTTGAATTTATGGCAAATGATGAATCATCAAGGAATCTTGTTCTAAGCCAATTAGAACTCTCCTCTGAATCAGAAATGTTCCCTTGGATCAGACAAGATCAATGGTTGGGGAAGCTAGCCCGAAAATGCATCATTGCATTTAGGATCTTTTCAAATTTTCTTCTTGGCTAAGAAACCAAAACTCTCTCATTAAGCAAGCTCACTCTCTCAATCAGTACTGAACCATTTACCTATAAATACGGGAGCATACTTCAGTAGAAAAACACACCAAAGCAACTCAATTACTTGCTTTCTCTTTCTCTTCTCATGCTTATTGTTTTTCAAAGTTCTTTGGCAAGAAGAATCGTTTTCTTCAAACCAGAGCTCATCTTTGGAAAGTAAGCATTCTAACATCTCAAGGGAGGTCATTTGAGGTGATCCAAGCACCTGGATCACTTCTGTAAGTGGAGGAACACCATTGTTGCTCTCACTTTGGAGCAGTTGCAGTTGGAGGTCCATAGTGCAATTCAGAAGGTTTCCGATCAAGCTAAGCATCCAGGCATGTTCCATAGGAGGTAGTGAAGCTGTTCAGATGGCTGCAGCTCATCTGTAACTCAAGAATCATCACCCTCCATGTTCACTTGAAGCTCAAATCGAGGGAGGTCCATAGAACAATTCAGGAGGATTGAGGTTACAACAAGCATTCAGTTAGCATCACTGAACCACAAGGAAGCTTTTGGGATCATTCATACAAGCCCAGGTGCTCTCTATCATCCTCACGACCTCCATTTTCAGAGGTAAGTTTCTGAACTCTACCTCTTTAATTTAAGCACTCTTTGTGATAAAGCTCGATTCTATCTTGTTAAGCATCATCAGAGGATTGAAAACCCTCTATCATCATTCATTTATCTTTCAGTATAGTCATTTAATTTGATTTTCAAAATTTAGGGTTCTTCACGATTTCTGGTAAATTAGTTAGATATAGTTGATATAAATTTATGTTAGTTACATATTTAGAATCGTGAGTGAATTTAGAATAAGTTTCATCTTTACATCTTTGCAAATGGTTGAGAAATGAGCAAGTTCATAAATTCAAAATCTGAGAACTTGAGGTTGAAGATGACAATGGTGGTGGCGCGCAAATTTCAAATTCAGGGTTGAGTTTATTTTATTTTGAATGATACCTGTTTCATAATTGACTAAAACGTGATAGCCCAGTGGTAAAGAGTGTTTGTGTGTTGCGCGTGCCCAAGGTCTGGGGTTCGAATCCCCCTCGCCCCAGACCTTTTGATTTTATTTTCTTTTTGCTTCTATACACTTGAATAACATATGAGTTGCAAAGGAGTCAGTTTACTATCACCATGCGCGCGCTGGCCCAGTGGTTTGGTTTTGGGTGTGTGACTTGGAGGGCGTGAGTTCAATCCCTCTAGGTGACAAAACCTTATTTTTTATCACTTTTCCCATTTGATTTCTTCACAACTTTACACAATTAATTAACCTATCAAATTAAATCATTTTCACTTCATTTTTCACACACTTGTTATTTAATATATCTATTTTATGAATAATCAAAAAAATCATAAAAATATTATTTATTTCATATATTTTTATTAGGTTTAAAATAGTATGTTTTAAGTGTTTTCTTAAATACTTTAAATGCATATATTCATTTTGTTTTAACCTAATTATTTTTGTGAATAAAGTTTATGATAAAACCCTAATTATTTAGGTATTAATTAGGCATAGATCTTTTTTCTTTACCTTAATTAAGTTGACTTTCTGTCAATTTTCAAAACTGTTTTCAATCTCCGAATAAATCGAATAATTAAGGTTTTCAAACAACAAAACCTTATATTATTTCAAATCATTTTCAAAACTAATTTTACACCAGTACTATAAAGTACTGGGCCTCTAATAGAGTGTAAGTCCCAAACACCTTCTCTTCTTAGCTTGTTTTCAAAACTGTATTTTCAAAATCTTCTTTCTGTTTTCAAAACATTCTTCTGGTATTTGAAGGGCATTATTCCCGGTAAAACTCTTCAGATACCTATGTGACCTTTGTCCATCTTCACTTCTTCTGTTTTCAAAAACCATTAACTGTTTATCATATATATATTCAACTATTATCCATCAATTGCTGGTAAAGCTTTGTACATACTTCTTCAAAGGCCTCCACTCCATCCAGGTTAGGCTTTACAAGCTTTCAATTTACAGTCTTTATTTAAATTACTGTCAAATATAAATTGTGCATATATATATTAGTTTAGAACTACGTTTGAGTATAAACCTTAGGACAGTTAAACTATATATATATATATATATATATATATATTATAGGAATATGACCTAGGATTGAGAATGTCTTCCCGGTGAAGGCTCTTTCCTAATTAGAGATCTGTAGTTCAAACCCCCAAGATGAATTATTCCCGGTGAAACATCTTGGCAAAAACCTTAGAATCCAAAAATATAGGACACATCCACCCAAAGAGGAATTATTCCCGGTGAAACCTCTTACCCATTTGCTTAGAGCCAAAATAAGTTGAAAACTACATAGCTTTCTCTTGTGCTATAACAAGGACCCTCGATTAGCCTCCTCTTGGGCTTTGTACAAGGACCCACAGGCTTCTTAAAAGCACTTCCAGCTTCCTCTTGAGCTTGTATACAAGGACCCATCAGGTTTCTTATAAACATAGGAATAGGTCTTTAGTCACCTTTTAGCCTACCCTGGTGAGTTTTCTTCCAATTTAAACCAGACTTTTAACAAGCCAAGTTTGTCTCAATTTTGCATTGAGTACACCTTTTGGAATGAGAGACATGGACAGTCTCTGTCACCCTTATCTTCATCAATCTTCCTTAGCAGAGTCTAGGATCCATATTTGCTTATCCTCAGCATGAGTCAGCCTTCATCTTGGGCTTTAAACAAGAAGTATCCACTAGATAATCTTTCTGCCATTCACCAAAAGAGTCAAAACCCCTGGAAAGGGTTAGCCTCCAAATCAATCCATCATTTCAATAAAAACCCCTGGAAAGGGTTAGCCTCCAAAGTCAATTAATCAAAAAGAGTCACAACCCCTGGAAAGGGTTAGCCTCCAAAGTCAATTAATCAAAAAGAGTCACGACCCCTGGAAAGGGACAGCCTCCAAAAAAACATGATAAAGTCAGTCTTTTAACAGACAATTTCTCCAGCTGAGTCAAAACCCCTGGAAAGGGTTAGCCTCCAAAATCAGTCTTTCAAAAAATCAAAGATTCATTCTCTTAGGAGATAGTCTCCCCAAATAGAGTCTCCCTAAGTAGAGTCAGCCTCAATTCTGGGCTTCGTACAGAACACCAAAAACTCCTTAGTTTAAATACTCCCCAGTGGAGTTATCATTTCAATAAGTCAATAAAATCAATCAAAAAGCCTCAAGCTTGGGCCTCATTCAAGCCAGCTAAAGTCAAATCTTTCATATAGTAAATATACATAGCTTATCTCTATAGAGAGATATTTTTACTACTCTACCACATTCAAACAAACAAACATTTCAATTTCAATTTCATTCAAAGTCTCCCATTTAGGACTCTGAAAGACATGCTCTGGCACATCCCCAGACTTGTACACTTTCCCTAATTTGGATGAGCATCTTTCTTTCATTTTAGAGGCACGATGGCTGTCATACTTGATCAACCAAGTAGACTCCCCTCTTAATGAAACATCATTTTTTTAGCTTTTTTGTCACTTTTAAATGTTTGTGGTAAAATAGTACAAATACCTCTCTGTAAAGATGATTTCATGTCTCTTTACTGTAAACAGAGATTTAATTCCAAGCTTCAACCTTGAGCTTCAAGCAAGGCACCAAAAACAAGTAATTTCCCTAGTTAGTTCCCCGAACTACATTAAGCTCTGACTTCCACTAGGGATATGTAGGCATGAGGTTCACAAGGAATCTCAGCGAGCTAATAAAATACCAAAAATAGTCAGTCTGTCTATCTGTCTGTCTTTCTTTAATCAATTCAATTCTCTCTCCTAACACAAAGGAGAAACTTTCCCAATCATTAGCAGCAAACACAATCACAATGACACAGAGAAGGTTCCTGTAGAGTACTACAGATATGTAGGGTGTTTAAACACTTCCCTATGTATAACCGACCCCCCGGACTCCAGAATTTCTAGTCTAGGTGAAATCCCCACACTTAGCAAACTCCTAGGGTTTAGTTGAGATCTTTTTTTCCCTTTCATACTCGTAGGACCAATAAGAAAGTTCGTGTGATATCGTAGGAAGAACTGAAACAAAATTCATCCCACCACGGGCGCATTCTCCTTCCAAATTTCGCGTGAAGGGTTTAGCGTGCCGTCCTCCCAAGTGAAACGGGGAGGTAAAGAAAACGACACCACAGAAAAATGGCGACTCTGCTGGGGATATAAGTGTTAAAAACCTTGGTTTTTCATCCAAACCAATGGTTGACCTGTTGCTGGTCCAGCCCCAATGAGGAATTAGGGATGCCAAATTCCCCCTCAAACAAGAGAGGTCCTGCCTAACCTCTGTGTCATATCATGTGTTTGCTGCATTTATATTTGTTTATTTTGTTTATTCATTATCGGGAAAGGGCTTGATTCCCCCTTGTGGTGAGAAATCCTATACCCGGATTTGAGTGCAACATAAGATAGGATGGAGGATGTCTTCCCGGTGAAGACCCTCTAATCTTGGTTCACAATTCTACTCTTGGGATTTGCCTGGCTGGTTGTGATTAACTGCGCCACTGCATTCCGAGACTGATTTGTACCAGGAGGACCTAGAAACACATTAACCCCACTTAAAGCCTTTTGTTAGGACGTAGAGCGGTGATTACGAAAGTAATTGTCACGCAGATACTACACTCAGAGAAAACTCTCTTATAGATACCAATCAACGTATCCTTAAGGTTGAGCAAAAACTCTGAGACCCTTAGAACCCGTTCTACAGGTTCAAAAATCCTTATCCTTAGTTTACCATTGGGGCGAGGCTTGCGTTTGGACTTCATGACCACTATACCCTTCAACGCCATGTTTGTTTAAAACTCTTGTGTGTGCATTCATGCATTCATGCATCATTCATTAATAAACAACTAAAAACAAAAAGAGTCTTTTTCGAGTCGTTTTTCAAGGAAACTAAATAACGAACGTTTTGAACTTCATAGAAAGAGAGAAACGGAGAAAGGACTTAAGGATCTATACCATGGATTACGGAAGAAAGAGAGCTAGGAAATACACCTTCAAGATTCCCCAGGTCGAGGAACTGGGAAAGCTCGGAAAACTGGTGGTCAACCCCCAGGCTTTCAAGGAGAAGTATGGAAAACTTCTGCCTTTGCTCAATACCAACATGGTGGTTGGGATCCTTCCCACCTTGGTACAGTTTTACGATCCAACGTATCACTGCTTCACCTTTCCAGATTATCAGCTCATGCCTACGTTAGAGGAGTACTCTCGTCTGATTGGAATACCCG